>NW_015176473.1:153605-167236 GCF_001447785.1 Gekko japonicus
GTAGAAATACTTGAATAAATAAATAAATAAATAAATAAAATAAACAAAAAATCAATAAAATTTGATAAATAAATAAATAAATAAATGGGGTTAGGAGGTTCTGCTTAAGGTTGCACCAACACGTATGACCACCGACCACAAGTTGTGACCTGGATATCTCCTGGAATTACAATTGAACTCCAGGCAACAGAGATCAATTCCCCCCAGTGAAAATGGCTGCTTTGGAGGGTGAACTTTATGGCGTTATCCCCTGCGTGCTGAGGTCCCTCATCACCCGAAGCCCCACCCTCTCCAAGCTCCTCCCCCAAATCTTTAGGAACTTCCCAACCTGGAGTTGACAACTCTTATTGACACCGCGAGAGGCTGGGGTTGCAAAAACTGGCCAGCAATCCTCCAGGTATTTCCTTAGATCTATCTTCTTTCTATTGCTGTGACCAGGGGTCATTTCCTGCGGGAGCGCACAGGAGCGGAGCTCCGGCCGTAAGGAGCCCAGGGTGCGGGCACATGCAACAAGCCACGCCCCCTGCTCCCGGCAGCCCTCAGTTGGGCCATGAGGTGCGAGAAGCAGCCGGATAAGTTGCAGAGCCTCCCTCTCCCCGCCTGCCTTCAGGTACAAGCTCTCCCTCCTCTGCGAGGACAGATCTGCACGTCCCCCCCTCCCCCAGTAGCTAGCAATCCAAAAGAGTCCAGTGGCGCCTGAGCGGTGGGTGTTGCCTTCTGACACACTTCCGGTGATGCCAGGGGGTGTGGCATATGCAAATAAGTTATGCTAATGAGTTACGCTAATGAGCTCCTGCACCTCTTTTTCTACGAAATGACCCCTGGCTGTGACCAAGCAAGGGCAAAAGTACAAGCCGATACAAAAAACATCAGTGTAAAAGGTTGGGTTACCACCTTTGGGTTGGGAAATACCTGGAGATTTTGGGGATGGAACCTGAGGAGGGCGACGTTTGGGTACCATGCCGGAGAGCCCGCCTTCCGAAGCAGCCATTTTTCTCCAGGTGAATTGATCTCTGTCACCTGGAGACCAGGTGCAATCCCAAGAGACCTCCACCCACCACCTGGCAGCCGAAAAACAAACAACAACAACCGTGATAATCCCAAGAAGTCAATTCAGTTTTTCAAGTGTTGGGTAAATATCATTTCATTCCTGTGAAATCACATGGACGGACACATCCTTCAGCATAAGAATAATCCAATGACACATCATCCTCTCCTCTGTTCGGTGTCGTAGTTAGGAGCGCGGACTCTAATCTGGGACAACCGCGTTTGATTCCCCACTGCTCCACATGCAGCTGCTGGTGTGACCTTGGGTCATTCCCAAGTTCTCTCAGAGCTGTTCTCTCAAGGGCAGTCCTCGGAAGAGCTCTCTCAGCCCCACCTACCTTATAGGGTGTCTGTTGTGGGGAGGGGACGGGAAAGGAGATTGTAAGGCGTTCTGAGACTCCTTTGGGTACTGAAGAGTAGGGTATAAATCCGATCTCCTCCTCCTCTATTGCAGGAGACTGCCTGGTCCACTATACCTCAAGCGTCATCCAATGCAAATCAAGTGCAATAGCCAGTAAAATGTTCTTAGCGTCTTTCTGCGGTGGCTCACCTGGTTAAGACGCTAAACTGCAGGCTGTGGAAGGTCAGTAGTTCAGCAGTTCGAGACCCAGGTGCTGCTTAATGGAGTGAGCTCCCATCTCTAGTTCCAGCTCCTGCCAACCTAGCAGTTCAAAAGCAAGAAACTGCAAGTAGATAAATAGGTACCACTTCGGTGGGAAGGGAACAGCGTTCCATGCACCTTGGTGTTTAGTCATGCCGGCCACATGACCACGGAAACGTCTTCGGACAGCGCTGGCTCTTCGGCTTTGAAACGGAGATGAGCACCGCAACCCTAGAGTCGGACTCGACTGTCTTTCAAGCAAGGGAACCTTTACCTTTACATTCCTACATCCAAGGAGCAGGAAAAGACGCGGTTCCACAGACAGGCTTGCTCAAACACCTGTTGCGACAAGCTCTTCCTCCGAGCAGAATTTGTGTAGGCTTTACAAATTCTCTTCTTACTCAGTTTCTTGGCCGCATCTTCTCTCTTCTAGGCACGAATAGAGGATTATGTCAGTGGATTATTCTTATTGTGAAGGATGTGTACGTCCATGGGATTTCACAGAAATGTACCGATATTTATCCAACACTTGAAAAACCGAATTGGCTTTTTGTAATTATATCAGGGTGGTTGCTAGTGTTTATTTTTCATTTGCCAATCCCCTGATCTCTCTGGGCTACTGTAAACCAATGCTCCCTCTAAGCTGTGGAGTTTTGAGAGAAAAAAATCTACTTTGTGAGCTCCTGGCATTAAAGTTGTGAGCCAGTGATTGGGCTACAGCATAAAGTAGCTTGCTCTGGAGCCCTCCAGTTTCGTGTCGTGGTTGACTGCGCGGACTCTAATCTGGGAGAACTGGGTTTGATTCCCCACTCCTCCACATGCACCTGCTGGATGACCTTGGGCAAGCCATAGTTCTGTCAGAGCTGTCCTTGAAAAAAAGCAGTTTCTCTCACTCAGCCCCACCTACCTCCCAGGGTGTCTGTTGTGGGGAGGGGAAGGGAAAGGAGTTTGTAAGCTGCTCTGAGACTCCCTTGGGTAGTGAAGGGCGGGGTATAAATCCAATCTCCTCTTCTTCTTCTTCTTCCACTTGCACCTGCTGGATGACCTTGGGCAAGCCGTAGTTCTGATAAGAGCTGTCCTTGAAAAAGAGCAGTTTTTGTCAAGAGCTCTCTCAGCCTCACCTACCTCACAGGGTGTCTGTTGTGGGGAGGGGAGGGGAAAGGGGTTTGTGAGCTGCTCTGAGACTCCCTTGGGTAGTGAAGGGCGGGGTATAAATCCAATCTCTTCTCTTCCTCCCTGAGCTAAGACAAAAGGTGTGAGCCGGAGTCTTAAAAACTTTGAGCTAGCTCAGTTTAGAGGGAACTCTGTGGTAAACCACCTGGCAGTTGGCAACTCTAGTAAAAGGGCATCTGCTGACCTCTCCGCGATCTACTAATAGATTGTGATCTACCTGTTGGACATACCTGGAGTAGCCCCTTCCAATGTACCTCTAAGCTGAGTCAGTGTGAGCTAGCTCACCGTTTTTTCAGACTCGGGTTCACAGATGTTTGTCTTTGCTCAGGAAGGAGGGCCCCAGAGCAATGTTTATTTATTTATTATTTCAACTTGATATACCGCCCTAACCCCTGTAGGGGTCTCTGGGCGGTTTACATTGTTCCCTCTAAGCTGAGTTAATGTGAGTCAGCTCACAGATTTTTTAGCCTCCGGCTCACCCATTTTTGTCTCGGCTCAGGAAGGAGGTCTCCAGAAGAGCAAACTAATTGATGCAGCAGCCCAATCGCTCGCTCACAACTTTAATGCCGGTAGCTCACAAAGTAGGATTTTTGCTCTCAAGACTCAACAGCTTAGAGGGAACATTGCTCCAGAGGAAAGTAATTGACGCAGGAGCCCCAATCGCTGGCTCACAACTTGAATGCCAGCAGCTCACAAAGCAGAATTTTTGCTCTCCGGACTTTGTGGCTCAGAGGGAGCATTGGAGGAAGGGCGGGGTCCCCAAGGCAGCTCTTTGCAGCGACCCCAATGCGGGGGATCCCTGCCCACGAGCTGGGAGGAGGCCCCGCCCCCTCCTTCCCAGCACCCCCCGGGAGCAGCCCACTCGGCCCGCGAGCAGCTAAGGGGCTAGTCCTCAGCGCGGGAGCCGGGGAGGTTCCAGGGCCGCGGGTAAGAGGAGACGTTGCATGTCGGCCACGC
Organism: Gekko japonicus; assembly: GCF_001447785.1. Lineage (NCBI taxonomy): Eukaryota > Metazoa > Chordata > Lepidosauria > Squamata > Gekkonidae > Gekko > Gekko japonicus. The sequence goes on from NW_015176473.1 coordinate 157,384, forward strand.
GTTTCTTTGGCCTTGAGAGCTGCAGGGGGGGAAAAAGACAAAGAGGGAGTCACTTTTCTGGGCTCCCCCCGTCTCCTGCTGTGATGGGGGAGCGACATGCAGGGCGGCGCTTTCCTTCCATTGCAAAGGTCGGAGCAGAAGCAGAACGTCTTTTGGGAAGGCGGCCGGCCTTGGCTTCTCACCTGAGGTTTTAATGTGTTCCTGGGACCGCATTTTGCATGCTCTGCAAACCACTCCCCCCCAACCCTGCAACTGGGCACTGGAGGATTTCAGCTCTGCAGGCTGCAGAAATGCAAACATGGCAGGGGGGTTGGCGGCCGCTTGCTGGAGTGGGGCCTGGGGGGGGGGGGGGGGCGGGGGAAGGGAGGCGGTGCTCCCTCTAAGAGGAGGCGGTGTGAGCCAGCTCGCCGGGGTTTTTAGCCTCCGGCTCACCCATTTTTGTCTCCGCTCAGGGAGGAGGGCTCCAGAGCAACGCCCCCTCTAAGCCGTGGGGTCTCGTGAGCAGAAATCCTACTTTGGGAGCTCCTGGCATTAAAGTTGTGAGCGAGCGATTGGGCTATTGCATGAATTGGTTTGCTCTGGGGCCCTCCTTCCTGAGCAAAGACAAAAATCTTTGAACCTACCCAGCTTAGAGGTACATTGGAAGGGGTTACTCCGGGTATGTCCAACCAGTTTGCTCGGGAGCCCTCCTTCCTGAGCTAAGATGAAAATGTGCCAGCCGGAGGCTAAAAAACTGTGAGCTGGCTCACACTCACTCAGCTTAGAGGGAACACTGCGAGTGCAGAGTATGCGTTTCGTCCCATTGGGGCCTTCTTCAGTGGTCAATATTACTATTGTAACAGAACACACATCCAGAAATAAAGATATGAAAACAGATTTTCTTTAGAGCCAGGTGTTGCTTTCGCATGTGATGTTCAGTTGCTAAATGTTTACACAGTAGGCCCATGGATAATCTCTCATGGTAACGGCACATGCTCTCCAAATTGTTCTGGTAACAGATATCCAGTGTATCTGGATGTGTGTCTCTTCCATCAAAGGTCGTAATCAACTTCCGTGGAAGGCTAAATGTGGTGCCTTCCACGGAGATAGATCCAACATGGGTAGCTGTGTTTGTCTGTAGCAGCAGAAGAGATTAAGAGTCCAGTAGCTAATGACATTGGTCCAATCTGCATTTGTCTTTCCCACCGGTGTCCCAGCCGTCTGACTCAGTTTTCAAAAAAGCGGTCTACATTTGGTGTCGTTTTCACACCTCAACAGTACTAGCATACTTTTGCATGTCTGCATATGTTTATCGCCCTCTCGTGGCGGCTCCACTGTCATTGCACCTCTGCACTGCTTTAAAAGAATCTTCTCCAAACAACATTCAAACAAGCATCGAGAAAGACGGCGTCACAGCAGCACGAAACTGATTTAAAAATGCGAATGCAGATTCGACCGTAGGTAGTTAATGACTAAGAAAATTTGTGGCAGGGTAAGAGCTGTTGTGAGAAGTGAGCTTTCTGAAGAAGTGTGTGGTGGCTCACAGAAGTTCCTCCTTTGCCACAAATTTTGTTAGTGTTTAAGGTGCTTCTGGACTCTTGCTCTTTTCTACTAGACTTCTCTCTCTCTTCCCCTCTTCCTCTGTTTGTACATTTCTTCTCTCTGGTGGGGATTTCCCCCCCTTGACCTCTAGATATTTTTTCACCATTGTGGCCAAGACTGAATGCTCCATTTTCATAGGCAGCGTATGTCTAGCTACACAATAATAATAATATATTTTGATTTATTAATCCTGCTGTCTCTGAGCGATTTACAGTTACACATATTAACAAGGGACAAGAAGAAAGGACTGTCTCCGTCATCTCTTGCTCATGATCTCCTAAGAACTTTTGACAAATGTGTTATTTGTGTCTCTCTAGGTTTGTGGACCCCCCCAGCCATTTTTCCTGGACGGAGAGTTACTACCGGTCCACGATGTCGCAGGGCTCGCAAACCAGGGAATTCCTCAATCCAGAGGTTTTCCAGCACCTCTGGGATATCCTTGAGCAGTAAGTAGAAAGATGTAGTTACTTGAAAGGAGGTGTGTGCGCCCTGGGTAGATATTTTGTGGGAACAGCCGCTAGGCCATGGTTTCCCTGGCCTTTTAGAGCCCGTGGGCACCTTTGGAATTTGACACGGGGTGGTGGGCATTGTCACAAAATGGCTGCCTCAAAATGGCCGCCGCAGGAGATGGAGCCAGCCACAAAGCGGCCGCCGCAGCTTGCCTTCAGTCACACAGTAAGGATTTTTGTGTCATGGTGGCAGCTGCGCCAAAGCAACTTTAAAAAAAAATCTTCACAACCAATCAAATCTACCATGAAGAGGTTGGATTTATACCCCACCCTTCACTCGGAGTCTCAGAGCGGGTTTACAGTCTCCTTTCCCTTCCCCTCCCCACAACAGACACCCTGTGAGGTCGGTGGGGCTGAGAGAGCTCTGACGGAAACTGCTCTTTTTCAAGGACAGCTCTGCCAGAACTACAGCTTGCCCGAGGTCATCCAGCAGCTGCAAGTGGAGGAGTGGGGAATCAAGCCCGGTTCTCCCAGATTAGAGGCCGCGCACTTAACCACTAACTGCACACTTAAAATGGAGAGGAGAACGATGTAAGCTGTTTTGAGTCCCCACTCAAGCTGGAATGGAAATGAATAAAATTGAAGGAGTTGGTCAGCTACAGCGAAGGGTGCCAAGACCCAGCGGTGCCCACTTCCGTCTGCTCTCTCTCTCCCCTCTTGCAGGCCGATTTGTTCAGTTCAGCCGATCGACTTGAACTTTCTGGACGACCCGACGGAAAATGGGCCTGCCAACAAGATTGAGATCAGCATGGATTGCATCCGGATGCAGGACGCCGACGTCGGGGACCCGATGTGGGTGAGTCAGGAGCGCGCCGCTGCCCTCCGGTGGGTGGAGGTCTTGCTTGTTTTTTTGCAGACGGGTATACCAAGGAGGATGCGATGGGCTTGCTGTGGTTCCCAGTGCAAAACGGTGTGGGTCTTACAGGCGCTCAGCTTCTGTGTGTTTATTGGAAATGTTTATTAGCCACCTTTCTTCTTTCCGGAGCTCAAGATGGCTGAACAATAGAGGAGGAGGAGGAGGGGGTGGTGGGATTTATACTCGGCACTTCACTACCTGAAGGAGTCTCAGAGCCGCTTACAATCTCCTTTCCTTTCCCCTCCCCACAACAGACACCCTATGAGGATGCATTAACAGAAGCGTTGTGTCCAGATCACGGGAGGTGGTAGTTCCGCTCTTTTCTGCTATGGTCAGGCCTCCTCACCTGGAGTCCTGTGTCCAGTTTTGGGCACCACATTTGAGGAAGGATGTTGACAAGCTCGAGCATGTCCAGAAGAGGGCAACCAGGATGGCGAGAGGGTTGGAATCCAAGTCTTACGAGGAAAGGCAGAAAGAGTTGGGTCTGTTTAGCCTGGGAAAGAGAAGGCTTAGAGGGGACAGGATTGCAGTCTTCAAGTATCTGAAGGGCTGTCATGTAGAAGATGGGGCAGATCTGTTCTCTCTTGCTCCGGATTGCAAGACTGGATCTAATGGGTGGAAATTACAAGGGAGTCGTTACCGGCTAAATATCAGGAGAAACTTCCTAACTGTACGAGTGGTTGAGCAGTGGAACAGACTGCCTTGGGAGGTGGTGGATGCTCCTTCGCTGGCCATTTTCAAGCGGAGGCTGGATGGCCATCTTTCGGGTATGTCGTAGGGCTCTCTTTCGGCTCTGCTCCTGCAGAGTGCAGGGGGTCGGACTAGATGACCTGCAAGGTCCCATCCAACTCTAACGTTCTATGATTGTATGAGGTAGGTGGGGCCGAGAGAGCTCTTTCGAGGACTGCTCCTGAGAGAACAGCTCTGACAGAACTTGTGACCGGTGTTCCCTCTAAGCTGAGTTAGTGTGAGCTAGCTCACAGTTTTTTAGCCTCCGGCTCACAGAGCAAACTAAAATTATGCAATAGCCAAACTGCTCGCTCGCAACTTTAATGCCGGTAGCTCACAAAAGTAGAATGTTTGCTCGCAAGACTCCACCGCTTAGAGGGAGTGCTGCTTGTGACTGACCCAAAGTCATACCAGCAGCCGCATGTGGGGGGAGCGGGGACTCAAACCCGGTTCTCCCATACTAGAGTCCGCGCTCCTGCTAACCACCACACCACACCACACCAAACAGAAAATAAAGTACATAAAAATAACGTAAAACCGAAAATTAATGTCACCGTTTGGAACTGCTTGGATCAAATGCAAGTCCTAAATAAAACCGTCTTCAGCTGGCTCCTCAAGATTGAGAGTGAGGGGGCCGGGCACACCTTCCTGGGGAGACGGTTCCATAATCGCGGGGCTGTCCCCGAAAAGGCCATCTAGCGTGTGCCCACCAAAGGGAGCGGTGGCGCAGGCAATACGACGGCTGCGGTTAACATCTGTAGCGAACAGCCATAAAGGCTGTTCGAATCCCCACCGCGGCCGGGTTGAGCCCAGCTCCCGCCAACTCAGCGGCTCTAATAACAACAGAGGAATGGGTACCTGCCCTAGGTGGCAGGGGGCATCCTCCTCCTGGCTCTGCGCTGGGAAGGCGATTGGCAGCAGCGAGGAAAAAGGAGAGACGGCGATGGCAAGAAAGAAATGGCGGCGGAGAGCGACCTAGGAAGGCAGCAGCCGGACCAAGCGGAGGTGGAGTTGGAGCCAGAGCAACGCGGGAAGCAGCGCGGCAGGAGCCATTGGGACATTGGCTGCAAGCTGCGCCCGGGACGCGGCGCTCCGAAGGAGAGAACATCAAAAGAAAAAGCCTGCTCGATTCCGGCCGACAGCCATCCGGATCGCGGGGAAAACAACGAAGCTGCTGGAGCAGAAAGACTATGCCGTAAAAAGGGTGCTGGTAGGATATCCCCGCCCCTCACTGCATTGTGGCACTAGATAGGTATCAACTATGTTGTTGTAGTACTCTGTGAACCGAACCCATTAGGGGTCATGGGCGGTATATAAATCACATGTAAATAATTTTTTTTTTTAAAGGAGCCTTTTCACCGGCAACTTTCTTTGAATCGCCAGCCTGCCGTGCTGTTGTGTGTACGTTCTAAGCTCTTCCTTTTGAATGGGGGTCCCAGGAAAAGGGCTGCAGTGGCTCAAGTGGTTAAGACGCTGAACTGCAGGCCGGAAGGTGGGTAGTTCAGCAGTTCGAGACCCGAGTTGCCGCATGACGGAGTGAGCTCCCGTCTCTGACCCCAGCTCCTGCCAACCTAGCAGTTCGAAAGCAAGAAATTGCAAGTTGATAAATAGGTCCCGCTTCGGTGGGAACAGCGTTCTGTGCACCTCGGCGTTTAGTCATACCGGCCACATGACCACGGAAAAAGTCCTCGGACAGCGCTGGCTCTTTGGCTTGGAAACGGAGATGAGCACCGCAACCTTAGAGCCGGATTTGACTGGCTTTCAAGCAAGGGAAACCTTTACCTTACCCAGGGAAAGGGACTCTGCTGAGTATTTATTATTTCTTTATTAATCCCATTTGTATCCCACCCTCCCCGCAATGCAGGCTCAGGGCGGCTCACAGTCAATGCATAAATACAGTTAGCTTGGAGAAACGACAGCTGAGGGGTGACATGATCGAGGTTTACAAGATTGTGCATGGGATAGAGCAGGCCGAGAAAGAAGTCCTTTTCTCCCTTTCTCACAATACAAGAACTCAAGTGGGCACTCAATGAAATTGCTGAGTGGTCGGGTTAGAACGGATAAAAGGAAGTCCTTCTTCACCCAAAGAGTGATGAACATGTGGAATTCACTGCCACAGGAAGTGGTGGCGGCTACAAGCATGGACGGCTTCCAGAGGGAATTAGATAAGCATATGGAGCAGAGGTCCATCAGTGGCTATTAGCCACAAGGTATAGATAGGAACTCTCGGTGTGGGGCAAGCGATGCTCTGTATTCTTGGTGCTTGGGGGGGGGAAACAGTGGGAGGGCTTCTAATGTCCTGGTCCCACTGCTGGACCTCCTGAGGGCACCTGGGGTTTTTGGCCACTGTGTGACAGAGTGTTGGACTGGATGGGCCATGGGCCTGATCCAACATTGGCTTCTCTTATGTTCTTATGTCCTTATACAATCATCTAAAAGCCAATTCCATTATAGCTAATACAAATTAATAAATTAATAAAGTGCTGGTGACGGTCATTGAGTTGTTCGAGATGGCTGACTCTCACGGTATACTTTCAAAGATCTAGGCGTCATTCTGCGCATGATCTTCCTGCGGCACAGGCTAGGTGTCGAAACCAAAACCAAGGGCCAGGGCTCTGTAGTTGTGGCGGCTCCCTAGCTGAAAGCCTGGCGGAAGAGCTTCGTCTCGCAGGCCCTGCGGAACTGCAAAAGAATCTCTTCCAGGAGCACATTCCACCAGGACGGGGCCACCACCGAGAAGGCCCTGGCCTTGGTGGTAGCAAGCCTGGCAACATTGGGGGCTGGGAGGGCCAGTCGGTTTTGAGACCCCGACCGTAGTGCTCTCTGGGGCATATACGGGGAAAGGTCGTCCTGCAGGTATGTCGGACCCCGGCCCTATAGTCCTTTAAAGGTAGAACCAGCACCTTGAAGCGAATCCGGTATGCTATCAGCAGCCAGTGCAGCGTCCTCAGCACAGGCTGGATGTCCTTCCATCTAGGGAGGCCCATCAAGACCCTGGTCGCAGCATTCTGCACTAGCTGTTTGGTGTCGTGGTTAAGTGCGCAGATGCTAATCTGGGAGAACTGGGTTTGATTCCCCACTCCTCCGCTTGCACCTGGCTGGATGACCTTAGGCAAGCCGTAGTTCTGATAAGAGCTGTCCTTGAAAAAGAGCCGTTTCTGTCAGAGCTCTCTCAGCCCCACTGACCTCACAGGGTGTCTGTTGTGGGGAGGGGGGAGGAAAGGAGACTGTGAGCCTCTCTGAGACACCTTTGGGTAGTGAAGGGTGGGGGAGAAATCCAATCTCCTCTTCTTCTTCTTCCTCCTCCTCCTCCACTTGCACCTGGCTGGATGGCCTTGGGCAAGCCATAATTCTGGCACAACTGTTCTTGAAAAAGAGCCGTCTCTGTCAGAGTTCTCTCAGCCCCGCCTACCTCACAGGGTGTCTGTTGTGGGGAGGGGAAGGGAAAGGAGTTTGTAATCCACTCTGAGACTCCTTCAGGTAGTGAAGGGCAGGGTATAAATTCAATGTCTTCTTCCTCCTCCACTTGCACCTGGCCGGATGATCTTGGGCAAGCCATAGTTCTGATAAGAGCTGTTCTTGAAAAAGAGCAGTTTCTGTCAAGAGCTCTCTCAGCCCCACCGACCTCACAGGGTGTCTGTTGTGGGGAGGGGAAGGGAAAGGAGTTTGTAAGCCGCTCTGAGACTCCCTTGGGTAGTGAAGGGGGAGGTGTAAATCCAGTCTCCTCTTCTTCTACCTGCAGCCTCCGAACGTGCGACAGGGGCAGCCCCATGTAGAGTACCTTGTACAGTTGGGCTTTCCCGGTTTCCTGGAGGAAGCCCGAGACCCTGTTGGCTGCGGTTTTCTCCGCCTTTGCTCCCGCTTGCTCAGCCGCTGGCAGGCAGGCAGGTGCGTCTCGAAAGGTGTGCTCCGGGCGGGCCTCTGGGTTTCTCGCACCGGGCAGGAGCGTGGGGGCTCGCCTCCCCGCCCGCTGCCGGAGAGGCGGCCTGCCGCTTTTGTCGTGCAATTCAGTGCAATCCTGGCGTGTGGCTCTAATCTGCTGTTGACTCAAGGGCGGCTCTTAAGTGCTCTCTGCCCCCATGTTCGTGTACAAATATGCCACTCTTCCCCCCCACCCCCGGCGGCACTCCCCCCTTCCTTTCAGTCATTCATAAAAGGCTCTTGGCAGGGACCGAAATGTGCTCCTTCGGGGACTCTGTGCAAACGGCGTGTTCCCGGAGCTGGGCCGAAGTTTTCTTTCTCCCCTTTTGGGTGGATTGTCAAGGCATGACAGGCGGAGGAGCCTGCTGTTTGCTTTGCTTCTCCGGAGAAGGAACAAGGAAACCTGTAGCCTCGGGGAAGGTGTTTTGTTGTGTTTAATCAGAAAGGCCTTCTTGTCTCCCTCGGCCCCCGCCCTCCCTCCGCATCGCCCTGGGCCCGGTGTCCGCCTCGCACCTGTCTCCAGTCAAACCCCTGCGGTGGCACTTTAGACACAAGCAGCCGGCCTGCCTGGCCGACTTTCTCCTCGGGCGGGTGAAGGGTTGACGAGGGGGGCAGATAAACACGAAGGAATGTGGCCCACCTTTTGCGTCTGGGAGGCCGAGCGCCGGCCCGCCGGGGAGGCCGAGCTCTGCCCAGCAAGAGGTTTTGTGGACGGTGGCCCGTCGGGACGGAAGAGTTTATTTTACCTTAATAGATTTACATCCCGCCCTACCCTACCGAGTCTGTGTTTTGGATGACAGTGTGTGTGCGCGTAAGCCCCATTGTAATGTGGGTGGAACCTTGGAGGAGCGCATAAGGAGATTATGCGTCTCTGCCTGACGGAGCTTGCTGCGTTGGATTTGACCCAAGGAGAAGAAGAGTTAGATTTATTCCCCGCCCTTCACTCAGAGTCTCAGAGCGGCTTACGATCAGTGTTCCCTCTAAGATGAGTGAGTGTGAGCTAGTTCACAGTTTTTGAGCCTCTAGCTCGCACATTTCTGTCTGAGCTCAGGGAGGAGGGCTCCAAAGCAAACTGATTTGTTCAGTAGCCAAATCGCTCACTCACAACGTTGATGCCAGTCGCTCACAAAGTAGAATTTTTTCTCACAAGGCTCCACTGCTTACAATCTCCTTTCCCTTCCCTTCCCTTCCCCACAACAGACACCCTGTGAGGTAGGTGGGGCTGAGAGAGCTCTCTCGAGGACTGCCCTTGAGAGAACAGCTCTTATCAGAACTGTGGCTTGCCCAAGGTCGTCCAGTCAGGTGCAAGTGGAGGAGGAGTGGGGAATCAAACCTGGTTCTCCCAGATTAGAGTCCGCGCACTTCACCACTACACCAAACTGATGAGGTTTGAACCAGGGTATTTCCGGCTCATCTCTTTGCCCCATGAAAGATCTCAAGGGTGGATCTTTGGTACACACACACTGAATAAAGCACCTTGAATCCACTTTCAGTGCTCTTCAGCGATGGTTCGCAAGCGGCTTTTGCATTTTCACGCAGTAGAACCCAGTTGCGAAGTGGATTGGAAGTGCCTTATTCAGTGTGTATGAAAGCATCTTTAGCAGTCTGGTGTAGCGGTGGTGTAGTAGAGAGCCCGTTTGGTGTAGCGGTTAGGAGTGTGGACTCTAGCCTGTGAGAACCGGGTTTGATTCCCCACTCTGCCACATGCAGCTGCTGGCGTGACCTTGGGTCAGTCACAAGTTCTCTCAGAGCTGTTCTCTCAAGGGCAGTCCTCAAAAGAGCTCTCTCAGCCCCGCCTACCTCACAAGGGTGTCTGTTGTGGGGAGGGGAAGGGAAAGTAGATTGTGAGCTTCTCTGAGACCCCTTTGGGTAGTGAAGGGCGAGGGATGAATCCAATCTCCTCTCCTCTTCTTCTCTCTAGCCCCTCCTCTACTTCTCCCAGTTTCTCACCACATTCCTGTCCCTTCCAAGCTCTGTACAGCACCTTGCACAATCCCAAACGGTGCCAAAGAGCTCCAGTCGTTGCCCATGGCCGCCTCTCCTTGAGGAACTGGCTCTTGGCTTGCGGGGAGCACCCCCGGAAGGCTGGAGGTTGGAGCTCTGGGGGTCAGGGTGAATGCCGCTTAAGGAGAGGGAAGGCAGTCTTCACTCTCCACCCCCCCCCAGCCCTGCCCGCCTTGGCTTGATTTGTTTCCCCCATCCTCTCCCCCCCTCCCTCCGCCTGCGCGCCTCGTCTCTACGCCCCTCGGGCTGCCTC
>NW_015176473.1:167306-206351 GCF_001447785.1 Gekko japonicus
TGCTCCTGAATCGAATGGCGTGTGTAAACTTCGAAGGAGCTGCTGGTGCCATTAAAGGAAACGGGCTTCCTCCCTTTCCACATTTGAGCCCCTCAGCTCTACCACGCCTAGGACTGCAGAGGCCAGGGACGGCGGCCATTTTCTCGGCCTCTTGGCCCCTCAGGTGGCACTGTGGGATGTGGTCAGAGCGTGTGTGGGTAAAGTTTCCTTCCTTCCATGCTTCTGAGAACATGAGGTACCCTGCTGGATCAGACCAGTGAGGGTCCACCTAGTCCAGCCTCCTGCCTCACACAACGACCAACCAGTTCCTCTGGAGGGCCAACAACAGGGCATAGAGGCCGAGACCTTCATAAGAACATCAGAAGAGCCATGCTGGGTCAGACCAGTGAGGGTCCACCTAGTCCAGCCTCCTGCCTCACACAACGACCAACCAGTTCCTCTGGAGGGCCAACAACAGGGCATAGAGGCCGAGACCTTCATAAGAACATCAGAAGAGCCATGCTGGGTCAGACCAGTGAGGGTCCACCTAGTCCAGCCTCCTGCCTCACACAACGACCAACCAGTTCCTCTGGAGGGCCAACAACAGGGCATAGAGGCCAAGGCCCTCATAAGAACATCAGAAGAGCCCTGCTGGGTCAGACCAGTGAGGGTCCATCTTGTCCAGCATCCTGTCTCACACGGTGGCCAACCAGTTCCTCTGGAGGGCCAACAGCAGGGCAGGGAGGCCGAGGCCTTCATAAGAACTTAAAGAAGAGCCCTGCAGGATCAGACTGACGGTCCATCTCGTCCAGCCTCCTGTCTCACACAGTGGCCAGCCAGTTCCTCTGGAGGGCCAACAACAGGGCATAGAGGCCGAGGCCTTCATAAGAACGTCAGAAGAACCCTGCTGGATCAGACCAGTGAGGGTCCATCTAGTCCATCATCCTGCCTTACATAGAGGCCAACCAGTTCCTCTGGATGGCGAACAACAGGACACAGAGGCCAAGGCCTTCCCCTGATGTTGCTTCCTGGCGCTGGTGTTATTCAGAGGTTGACTGTCTCTAAATGTGAAGGTTTTCTATAAGAACATCAGAAGAGCCCTGCTGGATCAGACCAGTGGTCCATCTAGTCCAGCATCCCGTCTCACACAGTGGCCAACCAGTTCCTCTGGGGTGCCAACAACAGGGCATAGAGGCCGAGGCCTTCGTAAGAATTTAATAAGAACATAAGAGATGCCAGTGTTGGATCAGGCCAGTGGCCCATCCAGTCCAACACTCTGTGTCACACAGTGGCCAGAAATACCAGTGCCATCAGGAGGTCAACCAGTGGGGCCAGGACATTAGAAGCCATCCCACTGTTGACCCCCCCCCCAAGCACCAAGAAGACAGAGCATCAGTGTGGCTCAGTGGAAGAGCCTCTGCTTGGCATGCACAAGGGATAGTTAGGAACTCTTAGTCTGGGGCAAGGGATGCTCTGTATTCTTGGTGGTCGGGGGGGGGGTCAACAGTGGGAGGGCTTCTGGTGTCCTGGCCCCACTGCTGGACCTCCTGATGGCACCTGGTGTTTTTGGCCAGTGTGTGATAGCATGTGGGACTGGATGGGCCATTGGCCTGATCCAACATTGCTTCTCTTATGTTCTTATATCTGGGGCGAGTGATGCTCTGTATCCTTGGTGCTTGGGGGGGGGGTCAACCGTGGGAGGGCTTCTAGTGTCCTGGCCCCACTGCTGGACCTCCTGATGGCACCTGGTGTTTTTGGCCACTGTGTGACACAGAGTGTTGGACTGGATGGACCATTGGCCTGATCCAACATTGGCTTCTCTTATGTTCTTAATTAACTGCCCGCAGTGTGAATCCCAAACCCGAAGGCCTCACCCAGCAGGGGGTTCACACACGCAAGTGTGTTGTTTGGGAGCTCTCTGCTGGACGTGTGAATCATGTCCTCTTGGAAGTGTGGCGTTTTGACTTGGCAGGCATGGAGGGACACGGGCCATCTCATCAATACTCTGTCAGCTACATACAGGTCTTCACTGGAGACCAAGTTCTATGAGGACAGGTTGAAGGAGCTGGGTATGTTTAGCCTGGAGAGGAGACGACTGAGAGGTGATACGATAACCCTCTTTAAGTACTTGAAGGGCTGTCATAGAGAGGATGGTGCAGAGTTGTTTTCTGTTGCCCCAGAAGGTTGGACCAGAACCAACGGGTTGAAATGAAATCGGAAGAAAACGGCTAAACATTGAGGGAGAGAGCGTTTGCCCAAAGTAACCTGGCATACTTCCACAGCAGGGTGCCAGAGATTCGAACCTAGGTCTTGAGGTTGGTACGGTAACCACTATGCTATGCTGCCTCAGTCTTCTAGCTTGCGTCTCCAGCCTTTCTCCCCCAGTAACTTGGGGGTGCTGGGTGCTGGGGGGGCTGTGGCCAGTTTGGTGTAGTGGTTAAGGGCACGGACTCTAATCTGGGAGAACCGGGTTTGATTCCCCACTCCTCCATTTGCACCTGCTGATGTGACCTTGGGTCAGTCACAAGCTCTGGCACAACTGTCCTTGAAAAAGTGCAGTTTGTGTCAGAGTTCTCTCTGCCCCGCCTACCTCACAGGGTGTCTGTTGCGGGGAGGGGAACGGAAAGGAGTTCGTAAGCCGCTCTGAGACTCCCAAGTGAAGGGCGGGGTATAAATCCAATCTCTTCTTCTTCTCTCTTCTTCTTCTCTTGCCTCCTAGACCCACATCATCGGCAGCTGGCCCCGAGCCGGGCCGTTGTGCTGGAGGGGGCACTGGATGTTCCTTCAGTTGCCAAAATCTGTTGAACCATCCCTGGATACCAACCTCCAGTTTGTTCGGCTAAACATTTGAAGAACTTCTGGACAGAGTGGTTCTTCAGTGGAACAGGCTTCCTCGGGAGGTCTTGGGCTCTCCTCCTTTGGAGGGTTTTCAACAGAGGCTAGATGGCCATCTGACAGCCAAGCAGATTCTGTGAGGTTGGGCAGATCACGAAAGGGGAGGGCGGGAAGGGTTGCCTCAGTGCTTGGTTCTCGTGGCTCTTTCTTCCACGCCCAGGGAAATGCTGATGGCCACTTTGGGGTCAGGAAGCAATTGTTCTCCAGGCCAGTTTGGCTGGAGATCCTGGAGGGGTTTTTTTGCCATCTTTTGGGCATGGAGCAGCGGTCACTGGGGTTGCGAGGTGAGGTATTTGTGACTGGATGACTCCAGAGGTCCCTTTGAACTCTATGGGTGCGTTCAGATGGGGCATTTAAGCCGGTATGGAAGCCGGTTAGAATTGGATTACTTACGGGCGATCACACGCGCAACATCTGCCATCCGTCCCTAACCGTTGCCAACCATCGCAAACACCCCTTAAACCGGTGCAGTTTGCCACTAGGTACCCCAAGTGGTGTTTTCCTGAGTGTTTCGGTTCTAGCCGCTTTCCCCCGTCTGATCGCTATCCGCCGGTGTCGAGCCACTTCTGTTCGGCTGCCCGAGGCTTCTGGTTTTCGGCTGCCCGAGGCTTCCGGTTTTCGGCTGCCCGAGGCTTCCGGTTTTCGGCCGCCTTTTTTTTTTTTAGTAGGCAATGTGCGCTTGGGCGAAACTTCACCTAATAATAATAATAATAATAATAATAACAGAGGTGCCTAGTGTAAGGCTTTAGATGTGTCCGGGACCTCATGGAGGCCAGTTTCAGAGTAAAAATTTAAAGGGACGTCTTCGCTTCAGGGCATGCTTTTCGGGTTGGGTTGTTCTGCGCCTGCGCAAAGATCTTCATTATAAGGAAGACTGCCTATGCGCATGCGCAAGCTGTGTAAAAAAATTTAAAAACCCACCAACGCACTCTGCTGAGCGCCTGAACTGTGGACGCCGGGGAGCGATGTAAGAAGTGAGTGTGATCGCGCTTCCCCTGGATCAGATTCATCTAGTTGGAACCGGAGCGGTTTACACCGCTCCCAGCCCACTGTCTGACCGCACCCCATGATCCTATGAGTGGATAATGACAATACTGCCTGTTGTGATTAGTCCAAAGAATTGTGGCCACTGTAGTCCAGAGACAGGCAGAAGAAGAGGAGGAGGAGATTGCATTTATACTTTGTCCTTCACTTGGAGTCTCAGAGCGGCTCACAATCTCCTTTCCCTTCCCCTCCCCACAACGGATACCCTGTGAGGTCGGTGAGGCTGAGAGAGCTCTTTCGAGGACTGCCCCCGAGAGAAGAAAAGTTGGCTTTTATACCCCGCCCTTCACTACCCGAGGGAGTCTCAGAGAGCGGCTTACAATCGCCTTTCCCTTCCTCTCCCCACAAAAGACACCCTGTGAGGTGGGTGGGGCTAAGTGAGAGAACTTGTGACTGGCCCAGGGTCACCCAGCTGGCTTCATGTGGCGGAGGAGTGGGGAATCAGACGTGGACAGGAGAGGCTCTTCCCAGGGCAGGGGAGAGAGGACATGGCTGGCTGTGCGTGTTCCTGGCTTGCAGTGTGAAGCAATCGCTCTGCCAGGCTCCCCAACACTCCGCTCTGCCTCTTCAAAGTGCTGCGTAAACATTTAATTAAAAGTGATCTTGATCTCGAAGCCACTGTGCCTCTGGTGCTTTGGCCTCCGGGGCTTTGGAAGGAGAGCAAAGAGGAATCCTCCCAGAGAAACCACCACGGCCCCCCACCCCACCCCCCCCCCCGCCGGGCCCGAAGGAGCAGAGAGTTCCTCCGCCATTTAATTTCCTCTTGCTTCCTGGAGGCAGATTTGCCCGACATGAGCCGAAAGCAAAGTGTGGCAATAAGAAGGTTGCTGCCGCCGCCGCTTCTACGGGGCTCTACGGAGCGTAGTGGTTAGGAGCACGGACTCTAGTTTTTTTTTAATTATTATTAAACTTTCAAAAAAGCATATAATACGTAGCAGGCAGAACAAATCACATTACATTATGTAAAACACGTGCTCGCAAACTGAGATAAACAGAGAACGTATAACCAAAGGTGTAACGTATCCATTATACTCGGTGTTTCCTCTTGTTGAGATAAATGTTCTAAAATAGGAAACCAAACAGAAACAAAGTCAGACTTGGAAGAGGGCGTATATGCAGAGGTAATTTCGGGGAGGATCGCGGGGGATCGCAGTTCCCCCGGGTGAGGTGCGGGGGGCGGGGCACATGACGAAGCCCTGCCCCCTGCTTCCGGCCCTCATTCAGCCAGGAGGAGGCAGGAGAAGAGGGAGGGTAAGTTGCTTCCTCCCTGCCTCTCCCCACCCCTGCCTGCCTGGGGCCAGGGAGGGCCTTCGCAGGGCTTCCTTGCACTCCCGCCGGCCTTGCAGGTCCACCGCCGGGCCCGTCATGGGGCTCGGCAGTGGAGCTGCAAGGCCGGCGGTGGCGGCATGGACCGTTGGGGGCGGGGGGTGTGGCCTTATGACACACTTCCGGTGATGTCAGGGGGTGTGGCATATGCTAATGAGTTATGCTAATGAGTTCCCCTAGCTCTTTTTCTTCGAAACGACCCCTGCGTATACGCATTATTAATATTATCTGTTATTTTTTTCCATTGTGTACGTATTCCATAATTTGGAATACTAATTCTGTCTACTAGGGCCAACGGTATTTTTCCATTTTGCCGCGATTGTATTTTTAGCTGCTGCAAGTAAAATGGTTAGTGTTTTACTATTACTGTTCAATCCAATTTCCATCATCCAACGGTTTAAAATAATTTGTTCTATTGTAACCTGTAATACAACTCCTGTTATTAACCTGATTTGTGCTATGGAGGAGGAGGAGGAGGAGGAGGACCTTCACTACCCAAAGGTGTCTCAGAGCGGCTTACAAACTCCTTTCTCTTCCCCTCCCCACAACAGACACCCTGTGAGGTAGGTGGGGCTGAGAGAGCTCTAATAGAAACTGCTCTTTTTCAAGGACAGCTCTTATCAGAACTATGGCTTGCCCAAGGTCATCCAGCCAGGTGCAAGTGGAGGAGCGGGATTATCAAACCCGGTTCTCCCAGATTAGACCGCGCACTTAACCACTACACCAAACTGACGAGGACCCGGGTTCAGACGGCCTCTCAACTAGGAGGTTCACTGGGTGACCTTGGCGTCTTGTGAGCAAAAATTCTGCTTTGTGAGCTGCTGGCATTAGAGTTGTAAGCGAGCAATTTGGCTTCTGCATAAATTAGTTTGCTCTGGAGCCCTCCTTCCTGAGCTGTCAAAAATGTGTAAACCAGATACTAAAAAACTGTGAGCTAGCTCACACTAACTCAGCTTAGAGGGAACACTGGACTCAATTCAGAATGAAAAATTCAGGCGGGTCGCCGTGTTGGTCTGAAGCAGCAGGACAAAGTTTGAGTCCAATGGTGCCTTTAAGACCAACAAAGTTTTATTCAAGGTGTGAGCTTTTGTGTGCAAAGCACACTTCTTCAGACAAATGGAATAAAGTCTCATCAAGGGTTAAAGGTAAAGGGCAAAGGTGTCCCTTGCTTGAAAGCCAGTCGAATCCGACTTTAGGGTTGCGGTGCTCGTCTCCATCTCCAAGCCGAAGAGCCAGCACTGTCCGAAGACGTTTCCGTGGTCACGTGGCCGGCATGACTAAACACCAAGGCGCACAGAACGCTGTTACCTTCCCACCAAAGCGGTACCTATTTATCTACTTGCAGTTTCTTGCTTTGGAACTGCTAGGTTGGCAGGAGCTGGGGCCAGAGACGGGAACTCACTCCGTCATGCGGCACTTGGGTCTCGAACTACTGAAAAAAAGAGGGTGGGGGGTAGCCATTAGCAGGGGCCACTCAGAGCCAAGATGCATCTGCAAAGCTGAAATTGGATTAGGTGTCCAGTAAGATCAATGGATGGCAGCAAATTAGCACGTAAATGCAAGAGTTAACAAAAAGATGTGAGAATGAAGCTAGGGTCCAGCAGCACCCCATGACAAACCAAGCTCAACCCTGTGTACATGCAAGAACTCAGCATGTGCCCACTTCTTCACATACATCGAAACAGATTTCCTCAAATGTTACATGCGGTGTTGAGGGTTAGTTGCCAGGAAGAGTCAAGATACATAAGTAACTGAGCAATAAATATAGCTACGACTGGAAGAGACTGGAACGGGAGATTGCTGAATTACAAGTTATTACAACACTCAGGACAATGGAACCCCCAGGGCTTAACAGAGATAATGGCTTCTTATCTCACTACCTACACGAAGTCCTTCTGTTCTTACTTATACCCAGAAATTAAACATTGTTGGTCTTACAGAGGCCACTGGACTCAAACTTGGTTCTCACATCTGTTCTTGTCCTTTATTATCTGTATGCCAACTTGCTGCTATTTACATGTCCTACTATATGTGTTATTCCAGTCTTAGCTATATTTATTGCTCAGTCACTTGTGCATCTTGAGTCTAATCAGCTCTTCCTGACAACTACCCTCCCCACCTGTACATTGCCCTGACCTCGACAGCCCTTCTCGTAAAATCTCGAAAGCTAAGCAGGGTCAGTCCTGGTTAGTCCTGGGATGGGAGACTACCTACTCAGGAAGGTGGGGTAGGGCTGAGTCATTATCTTGTAGGAGTTCCCCAGGCTATGAGCATGCTAATGGACGAGCTTTCCTGAGGAGGTTCTTTTGCATATGGATTGGCTGTTGAAATTCTAAACTTATCTGTAGTGTTCTAGTAAGATGTAGAACATGTTGTGTTTTTCAGGACAGGAAACCATGCCCTATTTATTTTTAAACTCTCTCCTTTCCTGTTGAAACTGTGTTTATGTTTATGTAATTTCAATGGCTTCCCTGTGTCATCTGACCTGGTAATTGGATGTGTTGTCCAGCCTTTCAGTGCCTTGGAATAAGATACTGTGTCCTGTTTGAGTTAGGCTATGTTCAGCCACTGCTGATTTTTCCGCGTTGGCCCAGTCTGCAGTGTCTTTCATGTTCTTTTATTCTTGTCTGAATGCGACGCTGTGTGGTCCCGATGTAAACCTGTCCACAACTGCATGGTATGCGGTATACTCCTGCAGAAGTGAAGGGGGTCTCTTCCGTCTTTTGCTGATCGTAGCATCTGTTGTATTTTTCTGGTGGGTCTGAATACTGTTCGTAGGTTGTGTTTTTCAGCTCATTTTCTGATTAAAGCAAATAACGCAAATCCACGTAGCCCGGGATCCTGTTGGCAACAGCAGCCAGTCAGATATTCTCAGGAGCTCCCAGGCAGGGGAGCAGGTGGCGATTGTCCTCCATCCATCCCCAGCCTCTGGTGTGTGGAGTCGCACCCGGCTTCCTTGGCGCACGAAGGCTGCCGCTGCTTCATGCAGCAAGAGCTGTTGGCAGGTGCGTCTTCGGCAGGCTTGTCAAACCCTCATTCCTCAGCGGCAGTGGCCATTGTGATATCCTGTGGCAATGAATTCCACAGGTTTAATTTAGCGTTGCGTGAAGCCGCCTTGCCTTCTTCTAGACCAGAGCCTCGTGCTTTTTTGCTCCTGTTCTTGCATTGAGCGTGACTTTGTTTTTTGCACATTGTTTAAGGGAGGAGGGAAGGCGAGCCGTAGGAAACACTGGGCTTTGGACCACCCCCTGCCATTCACCTCTGCCCCCAAATAGTCTAGCTTCTGAAGTACAGCAGCTGGGGCAAAGCCCCCTGAGTCTTCCGAACGGCTGCTCCGAGCACCTTCACAAAACCCAAACAAGGACCCACGGTAAGTAGGAAAACCAACATACAACAGATACCGTGCACAGATGAATTATAACCTATCATAAATAATTTTATATATTTAGAAAAATATTATTACAATAATTTCTTCATACATATTAATCATCATAGTCACAATTCATAATATAAGAGAACAAAATGTCAAATATCATCTCCATAGATTCTCAAAAGATATAGTACAACCTTATAATATATACTAGTCCTCCTCTGTAAAAAAGTTTCAAAAGGGAGGACTCCTTAAATTCTCTTTACATGTGCTCCTTTTTTACAGCGGAGGACTAGTATATATTATAAGGTTGTACTATATCTTTTGAGAATCTATGGAGATGATATTTGACATTTTTGTTCTCTTATATTATGAATTGTGACTATGATGATTAATATGTATGAAGAAATTATTGTAATAATATTTTTCTAAATATATAAAATTATTTATGATAGGTTATAATTCATCTGTGTATGTTGGTGCTCCGAGCACCTTGGCTGACCTGAAGAGACTACAAAGCCCACACAAAAGAGGGTCTTGAGCAATGCTCCCTCTAAGCTGTGGAGTCTTGTGAACAAAAATTCTACTCTGTGAGCCCCTGGCATGAAAGTTGTGAGCGAGCAATTTGGCTACTGCATCAATTAGTTTGCTCTTCTGGAGCCATCCTTCCTGAGCGAAGACAAAACTGTTTGAGCCGGAGGCTAAAAAAACCTGTGAGCTAGCTCACACTAACAGCTTAGAGGGAACACTGGTCGTGAGGGAACCCGCCCCCCCCCCAATTTGGGAAATCAAAGGGAGCTGTTGAGTCGCTGCCTCCAGGGGGTCTTTGTGCGAGCAGAGGCCTCCGCGGAAGTCTGGCGGAGTGTTCAGCGGTTCCAATAACCGAGAGGCAGGGCTTCCTGCCGGTAATCTGTAAAGACCACAAGATAAGAGAAATTTGGCACAAGAGAAAGGCATATATTGCTGGCACTGCGTCTCCGGTCCCCGATGTCACGGCGATTTTGGACTGTCAGTCAGGGCCTCCTCTCTGTCTCTTCCTAATTAAAAATGCAGACACAGAGAGACTGTTTTCAGAGATGTCTTCCTAGCCCTGACCCGAATGTCCCCGGATAGCCGGATTTAATCAGATCTGGGAAGCTAAGCAGGGTCGCCCGCAGTTAGTCCTTGGATGAGAGACCTCCAAGGAAGTCCGGGGTCGCCACGCAGAGGCAGGCGATGGGCAAACCCACCTCCAAACGTCCCTTGCCTGGAAAGCCCCACAGGATTGCCATAAATCAGCTGCCACTTGACGGCATTCCATTATCCATTCCTAGAACTGCCCTTATGGAGGGGGAAGGCCTGGACCCCACTGTCTCCTGCCACTCTTCAGGGCAAGGGTCTACCTCTGAAGGTGCCATCCGGAAAGGCTTGTAGAAGGCCCTTCTCCCCAGTTTCAAGACCACCAGTTGCTCCAAACACGCAGTAGCCGATTCACACATTATCTTTAGCTTCTAGATCTCTGGGTGCGGCTTCATTTGGAATCCTGTGTACTGTTCTGGTGCCTGTATTTCAAAAGGGACATTGCAGAGTTGGGGGAAAGTACAGAGGAGGTTGGAGACCCTTCCCTGTGAGGAAAGGCTGAAGCGCCTGGGAGCAGTGTTCCCTCTAAGCTGTGGAGTCCTGTGAGCAAAAATTCTACTTTGTGAGCTGCTGGCGTTAAAGTGGTGAGCGGGCGATTTGGCTGCTGCATCAGTCAGTTTGCTTTGGAGCCATCCCTTCCTGAGCGAAGACAGAAATGTGTGAGCCGGAGGCTAAAAATCTGTGAGCTGGCGCACACCAACTCAGTTTAGAGGGCGCTATGCCTGGGACTTTTCAGTTGAGAAAAGAGAAGACAAAGGGTGGGGGCACCATGGTGGTTTCCAACGTGACACATGAGGCGGAGAGAGTTGACCAAGAGACCTTCCCCCCTCCCCTCTTCCAAAACACTAGACCTCAAGGGCATCCAATGGAGCTGATGGGCTGTAGGTTCAGGACAGACAAAAGGAAATACTTATTCACACAGAGAGTGTTTGAAATCTGGAATTCGCTGCCAGAGGATGTAGTGATGGCCCCAGGAGAAGACGTCTTTGAGAGGGGATTAGATAGATTCATGGAGGATGAGTCTATCAATGGCTACTAGCCATGGTGACCGAAGGGAACCTCCACATTCAGAGGCATTCAGAGCCAGGGAGGTCAGTCTGGGGCAAGGGATGCTCTGTATCTGACTGAGCCAGTTTGGTGTCGTGGTTAAGTGTGCGGACTCTAATCTGGGAGAACCGGGTTTGATTCCCCACTCCTCCACTCGCACCTGGCTGGATGACCTTGGGCAAGCCGTAGTTCTGATAAGAGCTGTCCTTGGAAAAGAGCCATTTCTGTCAGAGCTCTCTCAGCCCCACCTACCTCCCACAGGCAATGTTCCCTCTAAGCTGTGGAGTCTTGTGAGCAAAAATTCTACTTTGTGAGCTACTGGCATTAAAGTTGTGAGCAAGCGATGTGGCTACTGCATAAATCAGTTTGCTCTGGAGCCATCCTTCCTGAGCTAAGACAAAAATGTGTGAGCCAGAGGATAAAAAGCTGTGAGCTAGCTCACACTAACTCAGCTTAGAGGGAACACTGCTCCCAGGGTGTCTATTGTGGGGAGGGGAAGGGAAAGGAGTTTGTAAGCCACTCTGAGACACCTTTGGGTAGTGAACGGTGGGGTATAAATCCAATCTCCTCCTCCTCCCCTTCTTCTTCTTCTTCTTTTTTTTCCTTGGTCCTGGGGGGGGGGCAACAGTGAGAGGGCTTCTAGTGTCCTGGTCCCACTGCTGGACCTCCTGATGGCACCTGGTATTTCTGGCCACTGTGTGACACAGAATGTTGGACTGGATGGGCCATTGGCCTGATCCAACATTGGCGTCTCTTATGTTCCTATGAGGTAACACCAGGGGAAGGCCTCTGTGCCCTGTTTGTTGGACCTCCAGTGGAACTGGTTGGCCACTGTGTGAGGCAGGATGCTGGACTGGATGGGCCCTCACTGGTCTGATCCAGTAGGGCTCTTCCTAGGTTCTTGTAAGGTGTGTGTTTGAAAAGTCATGTGTACACAGCACCTCTTATTGTATAGGAGTGTTCTGTAGAGAGCCTGATATGGCTGCCCGTCTCTTTTTTGGTTTGGCGTTGGGGGGGGGGGTTCTGGGTTTGGAACGGGTGCCGAAATTTCAAGGAGTGTTAACCAGTGAAATGACTCGGTTTATTTCCCCAAAATTGCTCTAAGTATTTCGTGCGTGTGCGTGTGTGCGCGCCCTCTGTCTAGTTGAGAAACGGTGGCCCCGTGGGCTCCAGCAGCCTCCCCGCACCCCATCATGCAGTTCATGGGGCTGAGGCCCAGCGGCAGAGCCTCTGCTTGGCATGCACAGGGCCCCAGGTTCAGTCCCCGGCATCTCCATTCGAAAGGACCAGGCAGGAGGGGATGGGAAAGACCTCCGCCTGAGACCCCTGGAGAGCCAGTCTGAATAGACAGTATTGCCCTTGATGGACCAAGGAGCCAGCATAAAGCAGCTACAGATGTAAATTCAATGAAAATCGTTGTTCTCTTTATTCTGCAAGAAGGGCGGAGTGGAAGGACCCTGGGGGAGGGGGTGTGGCTCAGTGGAAGCACATCTGCTTGGCATGCAGAAGGTCCCAGGTTCAATCCCCGGCATCTCCAGTTGAAAAGGACCAGGCAGGAGGTGATGGGAAAGACCTCAGCCTGAGACCTTGGAGAGCCGCTGCCAGTCTGAGTTAAGAACATAAGAACATACGAAAAGCCAGTGTTGGATCAGGCCAGTGGCCCATCCAGTCCAACACTCCTGTGTCACACAGTGGCCAAAAACACCAGGGGCCCTCAGGAGGTCCAGCAGTGGGGCCAGGACACTAGGAGCCCTCCCACTCTTGCCCCCCCCAAACACCAAGAAGACAGAGCATCACTTGCCCCAGACTGCGAGTTCCTATAAGAACATAAGAGAGAAGCCAATGTTGGATCAGGCCAGTGGCCCATCCAGTCCAACAATCTGTGTCACACAGTGGCCAAAAACACCAGGTGCCATCAGGAGGTCCAAGCAGTGGGGCCAGGAGGACACAAGAAGCCCCCTCCCACTATTCCCCCCCGAAAAAGCACCAAGAATACAGAGCATCCCTTGCCCCAGACCGAGAGTTCCTATCTACACCTTGTGGCTAAGATCCACTGATGGACCTCTGCTCCAGATGCTTATCTAATCCCCTCTTGAAGCTGTCCATGCTTGTAGCCGTCCTGTGGCAGTGAATTCCATGTGCTCATCACTCTTTGGGTGAAGAAGGACTTCCTTTTATCTGTTCTAACCGGACTGCTCGGCAATTTCATAGAATCATAGAATGTTAGAGTTGGAAGAGACCTTGCAGGTCATCTAGTCCAACCCCCTGCACTCTGCAGGAGCACAGCCCCACATACCTACAACACTCCCGAAAGATGGTCATCCAGCCTCCGCTTGAAAACGTCCAGCGAAGGAGCATCCACCACCTCCCGAGGCAGACTGTTACACTGCTCAACCACTCTTACAGTTAGGAGGTTTTTCCTGATATTTAGCCGGTATCGACTCCCTTGTAATTCCCACCCGTTAGATCCAGTCTTGCAATCCGGAGCAAGAGAGAATAGATCTGCTCCCTCTTCTACATGACAGCCCTTCAGATATTGGAAGACTGCAATCGTGTCCCCTCTAAGCCTTCTCTTTCCCAGGCTAAATATACCCAACTCTTTCAGCCTTTCCTCGTAAGACTTGGATTCCAACCTTCTCACCACCCTGGTTGCCCTCTTCTGGACATGCTCGAGCTGGTCAACATCCTTCCTCAAATGTGGTGCCCAAAACTGGATGGGCCCCAAACCAATTTCATTGGGTGCCCACGAGTTCTTGTATGAAAGCAGTTGACAGTGCTGATCTTGATGGACCAAAGTTAGCTTTATGTGTGTTCATGTGTATTTGAGGAGTGCCTGGGCTCGGTGGCAGAGCCTCTGCTTGGCATGCAGAAGGTACCAGGTTCAGTCCCTGGCATCTCCACTTTGAAGGGACCCGGCAGGAGGGGATGGGAAAGACCTCTGTACCCGAGACCCTGGAGAGCCACCGCTAGCCCGTGTAGACAGTAGTACTGATGGAGCAAGGGTCTGATTCAGTATAGAGCAACTTTGTGTGTTTGTACGTTGCACGCATTTTCTGGCCACCCTCCTCCTCCTCCTTTACCGGCCCTCCAGCTTTGTAGCCCCTCGGCCACTAGTGCGCACTGCGAAAGACTCTTGCATTGCAGTGGAGTCTGGTCCAGGTGTCCGTGGTCAGAGATCCTCGGTGCTTCAGCCGGCAGGCGTTGGGGTCAGAGGCAGCTGCTGTAGTAGAGCCACGCTGTCCTTTCTGCCCCGGGGCAAATAACGTTGCAGCAGCTGGCCGCCGCCTCTTCCTGCAGGGGTCTTTTGGCAAAGAGAGCTGGCAGGGGAGCATTCAGTTGTGCATTTTGGAGGTGTTGCTGCCATCAAGAAGAAGCAGCGATTCACTACCCGAAGGTGTCTCAGAGTGGCTTACAAACTCCTTTCCCTTCCCCTCCCCACAAGAGACACCCTGTGAGGGAGGTGGGGCTGAGAGAGCTCTGACAGAAACTGCTCTTTTTCAAGGACAGCTCTTATCAGAACAACGGCTTGCCCAAGGCCATCCAGCCAGGTGCAAGTGGAGGAGTGGGGGAATCAAACCCGGTTCTCCCAGATTAGAGTCCGCGCACTTAACCACGACACCAAACTGGCTCTCAGACAAGGACACTGCCCCTTGGTGCTGGGGGCCTTGGCCTGTGGGAGTTGTAGTGGCATTTCTTACTCTCTTCCCAGTTGAGGAGGGAGCCAGCTGGAAGAATTGCTTTGAAGAATCTGCGCTGTTCAGCGACCAATCGAAAGCCTTGCTGGGCCAAAGCCCCGCCTATTTTCTTAAAGGCCATGGGCACCAGGAAAGGTGTTGGCAGGCGCCGTAGTGCCTGTGGGCACCGCGTTTAGGGACCCATGATCTCTGGTAGAAGAAGAAGAAGAAGAAGAAGAGATTGGATTTATCTCCCGCCCTTCACTACCCGAAGGTGTCCCAGAGCGGCTTACAAGCTCCTTTCCCTTCCCCTCCCCACAACAGACAACTTGTGAGGTAGGCGGGGCCGAGAGAGCTCTTCACAGAAACTGCCCTTTTTCAAGAACAGCTCTTATCAGAACTATGGCTTGCCCAAGGTCATCCAGCCAGCTG
Source organism: Gekko japonicus (assembly GCF_001447785.1). NCBI lineage: Eukaryota > Metazoa > Chordata > Lepidosauria > Squamata > Gekkonidae > Gekko > Gekko japonicus. The sequence goes on from NW_015176473.1 coordinate 182,193, forward strand.
CAAGTGGAGGAGGAGAGGGGAATCAAACCCGTCTCTCCCAGAAGTGTGGAGGCACACAGGTTTATATGCAGAATAAAACTTTGTTGGTCTTAGAGGTGCCACTGGACTCAAACTTTGTTCAGTGGTATGTATAAGCACTTCGGCGTGTTCAGAATGCTTTGTAGGTTTCTCTTGCTGTCTTCCTTACCCATAGTTCTGTGAGGTATGCCAGAAATAATAAGAAGAGGAGATTGGATTTATACCCCGCCCTTCACTCGGAGTCTCAGAGCGGCTTACAATCTCCTTTCCCTTCCCCTCCCCACAACAGATAGACACCCTGTGAGGTAGGCGGGGCTGAGAGAGCTCTCCCGAGGACTGCCCTTGAGAGAACAGCTCTGATGGAACTGTGGCTTGCCCAAGGTCATCCAGCCAGGTGCGAGTGGAGGAGTGGGGAATCAAACCCGGCTCTCCCAGATTAGAGTCCGCGCACTTAACCACGACACCAAACTGGCTCTCCACTCTGCTTATCATACTGATGGGGCTGAGAAGAGTGGGGCGTGCGTAAGGCCAGCCGGGGAGTCCATAGGAGAGAAGAGGTGTGAACAAGAGAATCCCTTGGCCCCTTGCAGATTCTCTTTATAGTGATACTAGGAGCAATGCCCGTTGTATAGAAGGAATACAAGGAGCCCTAGGAAGACCGGTTCTCCCGCTTTCCCCCCTCCTCCCCAGACCCTGGGGGTTGAGGGGCGAAGCAAGGGCCTGGCACTGACTTTGCGCTCAGCAGCCTCTGTCCCCCGTCCGTGCGGGTAGCTGCAGTCGGGCTTGGGCGACGATGTCTGCTGCGGCGCCGGCGGGATCGGGGTCGGCCTGAGGAACGGCCGCCCACTGGAGCGTCTGGGCCAGGCGCCAGCTGTGAGCAGACTGAGGCCAAGACGCTGGGCAGCGCTCCAGTGGGCAGGATGACAGCAACGCAGGCAGCCACACAGCCAGTGGGTAGAGACATTGTTTGAGCGACACACCAGCGGGCCAACTGATTCACGCGTGTGTTCGAGAGTCCACAACCCAAACAGCGTTATATGTAAGGAGAGATTACACCGGCTCTTGTTTAATTTGTTGTCGCTAGTCAATGTGTTGATCGCTGCCCTACCATTGATCAGTGCAGTCAGTGCCAGGTAGGAGCCTCTGCTCTTTCAGTAGAGTAGGAAGTAGTGGCGGTAAACCTACCTCACAGGGTTGTTGTGAGGATAAAGTAGAGGAGCGGGGAATGATGTAAGCTGCTTTGGGTGCCCAACGTGGTGCGAAAGGCGAGGTACGACTGAAGTAAATGATACAGTGAATAAAATAATGTGCTCGGAACTCTTTGTCAGGCCAAATGCCGTGGGGGTGGATTAATCTTGGTTAATGTGAAAATGCTGATTTTGGCTGAAGTTGTCCTTTCCCGCAAAAACGGTCTTGCGCGTTCTTTGTGGTAGAACCTGTAAGTTTGCTTGCTGTGATCCGGCGTACTGGAGATCCCTTTGTTAGACTTGCTGTTCATCGCTACCCAATGCCCTTGCACAGGGGACCTATGCTGGATGTTACCTAATTATTTCAGGAAGCAAGAAGACCCTCTTTGCCTCCGGAAACCTGAGTGTCAGCGTGGCCTTGGGGATGATGCAGAAAACGTTTGCTTCTTGGGCACGTCTCTTTTATGGTAGGCATGGCTACAGCCTTTGTAAGCAGCTTTGAACCACAAGGAGAAAGTGGCATATCAAAAACACGTGCAGAGCTCTTCTGGATCAGAGCAATGCCTCCATCTTGTCCGGCGTCCCGTTCAGGGCTCCCTCTAAGCTGTGGAGTCCTGTGAGCCCAAACTCTACTTTGTGAGCTACTGGCATTAAAGTCGTGAGCGAGCGATTTGGCTGCTGAATAAATGAGTTTGCTCTGGAGCCATCCCTTCCTGAGCTGAGGCAAAAATGTGTGAGCCGGAGGCTAAAAAACTGTGAGCTAGCTCACACCGACTCAGCTTAGAGGGAACACCGGTCCTGTTTCCTAGAAGCCCACAAACAAAAGCGGGGAAGCAGCGGTTTCCCCTTGGCTGTATTTTTTTTCCTGTCGCACGTGGTATACTGCTTCTGAACATGGAGGTTCCACTTAGGTGTCTCGCCTAATGGCTGTTTAGAGAATTAGTTTCTCCTCTGCCCTCCATTTGTCAAATAGCCCAAGGTATATTTCGGGGTGGCGTCTAGGTCACAGGGCAGCATCCCGTTCAGGAATTTTGGGGGGATGCCAGCTAAATTTTGATATGGCTTGCAGAATTGTAGGCATAGGGAGAGCTTCGTGTGTTCCTAGGACAGGGAGAGGTTGTGGTGGATAAATGGCCGGGGGGGGGGGAGAGCGCCGAGTTATTTATTTGTTTATTTTTCGTATTTGTATTTCGTTTTTCGTATTCGCATCCCGCCCATCCCGTGAGCGGGCTCAGGGCGGGTCCCATCATCTCAAATAATACAATAAGGTTGAAACCCACAATAAAACATTACAATGATAAACATTTAAAATCGGTCGTTATAGCTGCGGGTGCAAATTCCGACCCATTCGTATTGATGGATATGGCCGTTTGCTGGCAGATGGGGGGCCAGCTGGTAGGAGACCGCAACCTCGGGGAGGCCACACGTGGACGCCCGCGGCCCCGGCCGAAAGCGTGGCGACCACGCGGGGATTTCAAGACGAGAGACGTCCAGAGGTTGGCCGGATCAATACGCCCAAGACATTTTCTAGACTTTTACAAAAGTGGACCTGGAGGTCTTGCGCTCTTTCTGAAATGGCTCGGCCTTTTTGGTCCTCGCCTTCACCGCAGCCAAGATCTTCGGGTCCCCCTGTCCCCCCCTCCCTCCCTCCCTCTGGTGTGCATCCTGCTCTCCTGGGTTTCTTCCTCTTCTCCTTCCCTTTCTGGCGATGTAGTGATAAGGTTTCCTTAGGCACTTAATGAGCTCTGCGAGGCCTCCCTCCATTGGAGTGGAGGAGTCCAGGTGTGCAACATTTTGACAGGTAGAGGCCCGCCTCCACCGAGCGGTATATAAGGGAACGTTAAATTATGTAGCCAGGCATACGCTTGTCCTGTGAGCTTCCCAGCAGAATCACCCTTCTTTTTTTCCACCCCCCAGGGTCTCGTTGGGGGTGGGGGGCCCTGGTGGGGAAGGAAGGACGCATCCTGGAGCCCGAGGAGAGGACGGCGGCCCTGCTTAACCTCACCGCTAACATGTTGTACCTGGAGAATAATGCCCAGTCCCAATACAGCGAGGTAAGACGCCCTCAAGTCTTTGCGGCAGAATTCGATTTCGCCTTGAGACCCAGGACTTTGGATATCACTGGAAAGGGAAAAACTTCTGGAATCAAAGTTGGCAGCACTTTGGGAGTCTTTTAGATTTTGTTGTTACTATTTGGGGGGGGGGATGGATGGGGGGGTATTTAGGTCTGAGGTTGCACAGGCAAAGAGAAATACACAAAAAGCGCTTTCCCCCGTTGGGAGAAATTGATGCGCGTCTGGTGTTGACGGTAAACCCTGCAAGGGATACTTTTTTTTTATTGCCATCACAGATCGCTGGGTGCGAGGGATCGCATTGCTGAGGACTCGAGTTACTCGAGAGCGGAGAGCAAACAGAATTCTTTTCCCGATACATGCACAGATAGCGTCGACGTTTACAAAGCTGGTGTTTCTTTTAATTGTTTGCCCCCCCCCAGCAGACGGAGAAATGCCTCTGTGTCAACAAGCCATGTACATAAAATGCAGCCGAAGTGTGCGCCGCACAAAGCATCACCTGGATTTTTTTTGTTTGCAGAGCAATTATGTCTTGTTTGGGTGCAAGCGCGTAGACTGGTGCGGCGGGCGGACTTGAAATGTTGGCGCAGCTAAAACTGAGGATGTTTGTATGGGGGGGTGGAGGGGGGGGAGATGGCACACAGTGAGGAAGCGAGACCTCCGGGGCCCGGGTGAACAACAAACTTAGCTTACATTCCAGTGGGGTGACTCGGACACCGTCCGGGAGGGAAGGCGGACGAACTCTGTGGCTCGAAGCACTCTGGGACAGTGTTGTCAAAAACTTGCAGATGTGCAGGGTTGGGCTGGTAAGGTCTGGCAAGGAGACGATGCAGCGAAGTGTTCTCACTTAGCAAAGCCTTTCAACGGTGTGGATATCCCCAAAGCTGTTTCAGGGGTCTGTTGGGTTTGAGAGGCTGAGGTCAGATTCTAGTCTGCTGGATCAGGCCAGTGGGCCAGCGACGTTCTGTTGCCCAAGGAGGCCAGGCAGGAAGCCTTCCATTTCTTGGTTGATCTTTAGGCTGAGTTGTGCTAAGTCTCAATGGCTGTTCTGTAGCAGCAGGAAAAGCGTCCAGCAGCACCTTCAAGACTGACAAAGTGTGTGGCAGGGAGGGTGCTTTCCTGAGTCACTGATCACTCCTTCTGCAAAAGAGAAACATTAGCAGCGTTGCGTTGTCGGAGTGAACATGTTCGCCAGCCCCGATCCTCAGGCTGGGAGTGTACGTATTTTCGTGCAAGTTTCCTGGAGACTGGCGTACTGGATTAGTCAAGAAAAGTCACAACCCCCCCCCCCAAAAAAAAACCTAAATGCCCCAATGGTGGTCCAGTTTAGTTTTGGCATTTGGTTTGGGGCATAATCCTGCTTACGCGGCCCTGTTTTGTAAGAATTTGGCTTTGCGTCTCATGGTATGCGCGAAGCGACGCTTCTGGCTTCCCATTGTTCATGCCCCACTGCTCTCCCTTCGGGACGGAAGGCGATTCCACCCCACCTCCCACACCCCGTTGGATGTCTCTTGCTGGGCTCTTTTGTCTGTCGTTGACAGTCGCTCCATGGCCTTCACTCACGTAGTGGAAAGGTTCCCTGCATTAGGGCATGATCCTGGCTTTTCTTTGTTTTGAAAGGAGGGTTTCAGGTGTGTGTGTGGAGGGTTTTTGTTTTTTTTTGAAGTCCTGAGAGGTGCAATTCCTGCAGTCTTGGGACGGGTTGTGTTTCCAGTGCAAGGAATGGGGAGAGCCATTTTTTAAAAAAGCAAGACAGCGTCCGACGTTCCCTCTAAGCTGAGCGAGTGTGAGCTAGCTCACAGTTTTTTAGCCTCCAGCTCACACATTTTTTTGTCTTAGCTCAGGGGAGACGGCTCCAGAGCAAACTCATTGGTGTGGCAGCTAGATGGCTCGCTCACAACTTTAATTCCCGCAGCTCAAAAAGTAGAATCATTGCTCACAAGACTCCACAGCTTAGAGGGAGCATTGGACAGGTCCATTCCTTTAACATCTCCATAACTAAAAAGGGAAAGCGTCCGAATAGTCTTGAGACAATCATACCGGGGAGGGGGGGGATTGGGTGGAGGAGCTCCCTTAGCACCATTTTAGCTACGCCGTTTTTGGGGTTGGGTTTGCGATGCAGGGGAACACGAAAATCCTGCTGCTTCCGAACGTCTGGCCCGATTCCAGGATCCTGAAAGGGGGAGCGGGGAGCCTCACGGGGCCTGGAGCTTAAAAGTTCCGAGGAATTCTGACTCCGCTTCAATCCCAGTTGGAAAGCTTTGTGGTTTGCCTCGCCTTAGGACTCGGAGTGGAGGGACCCCTTACCGTGTGCGGCTGCTCAGTCCATGTCCCCGGTGCACTCGGGGCGGTATAGACTGAAGCGGCGGCGGAGTTCTGAACCAGGGAGTTTGGCCTTCGCTGGCTAGTGTTGGAGCCGCCCGAGAGCCCGGCGAAGTGCGGCTAAAACAAGTCTGGATTTCCAAAGAAACGGGGTTGGGAGCAGTGTCCCCTCTCAGCTGAGTTAGTGTGAGCCAGCTCACAGTTTTCTAACCTCCAGCTCACCCATCTTTTGTCTCAGCTCAGGAAGGAGGGCTCCAGAGCAAACTAATTTACGCAGCAGCCGAATGGCCCGCTCACAGCTTTTAATGCCAGTCGCTCGGAAAGTAGAATTTCTGCTCACAAGACTCCACAGCTTAGAGGGAGCATTGCCAGCCAGTGTTCCCTCTAAGCTGAGTTAGTGTGAGCCAGCTCACAATTTTCTAACCTCCAGCTCACCCATCTTTTGTCTCAGCTCAGAAAGGAGGGCTCCAGAGCAAACTAATTCACGCAGCAGCCAAATGGCCCGCTCGCAACTTTAACGCCAGTCGCTCGGAAAGTAGAATTTTTGCTCACAGGACTCCACAGCTTAGAAGGGAGCATTGGTTGAGAGTGGTGGTATCCTGGTTGATAAGCCGAAGAAGAAGAGGAAGAAGAGATTGGATTTATACCTTGCCCTTCACTACCCAAGGGAGTCTCAGAGTGGCTTACAAACTCCTTTCCCTTCCCACAACAGACAGACACCCTGTGAGGCAGGTGGGGCTGAGAGAGCTCTGACAGGAACTACTCTTTTTCAAGGACAGCTCTTATCGGAACTGAATCAGTACAAACCTCTATATTATCTACTATGGAGTGTCATAGATTATACAGTATTTTTATTTCTCCATTTTATACAGAGGAGACTGGATTTATACCCCGCCCTTCACTACCCAAGGGAGTCTCAGAGCGGCTTACAAATGCTTTTCCCTTCCCCTCCCCACAAGAGACACCCTGTGAGTTAGGTGGGGCTGAGAGAGCTCTTGACAGAAACTGCTCTTTTTCAAGATCAGCTCTGACAGAACTATGGCTTGCCCAAGGTCATCCAGCCAGGTGCAAGTGGAGGAGGAGGAAGAAGAAGAAGAAGAGATTGAATTTATACCCTGCTCTTCACTACCCAAAGGAGTCTCAGAGTGGCCTACGAACTCCTTTCCCTTCCCTCCCCACAACAGACACCCTGTGAGCAATGTTCCCTCTAAGCTGTCGAGTCTTGTGAGCAGAAATTCTACTTTGTGAGCTACTGGCATTAAAATTGTGAGCGAGCAACTTGGCTACTGCATAAATTAGTTTGCTCTGTAGCCATCCTTCCTGAGCGAAGACAAAAATGTGTGAGCTGGCGGAGGCTAAAAAAATGTGAGCTAGCTCACACTCACTCAGCTTAGAGGGAACACTGCCTGTGAGGTGGGTGGGGCTGAGAGAGCTCTGAGAGGAACTGCTCTTTTTCAAGAACAGCTCTGAGAGAACTTGTGACTGACCCAAGGCCATCCAGCCAGGTGCGAGTGGAGGAGTGGGGAAATCAAACCCGGTTCTCCCCGATTAGAGTCCGCACACTTAACCAGTACACCAAACTGGAGAGGATGCCCCCCCCTTCTGCAGGCGTCGAAAACTGAGCTGGTGGGGCAAGGTGGGGTGGCGTTTCGAAGCGCAGCAGGAAACAGGGAATCAAGGAAGAGGCGCAAACCCAAGGCCCCCCCTCCCGTCTCTGCTTTCCCCTGGAGCAGTCCCTTTCTGGGAATTGCCTCCTCCTCCTCCTCCTTCTCCTCCTCCACCTGGTGACTAATTCCTCTCTTCCCCAGACAACGTCTCTGGCCCGGGGTATGCAGCCTGCTCCACCCAGGAGCTTGGGAGGTAATTGTTGTGCAAGGCTTCGCGGAGTGCCTGCGGTGAGCGGCGCTCCCGGATACCTCTCGGAGTGGAACGCATCCTACGGTCGAGCCTGGGCTCTTCCGGGGTGCTTTAGCGCAAAGGTGCGCGTGTCCCCCCCCCCACACCCGCAAAAAAACCCCCCCGCTTTCAGTACTGGAGTTCATATCCCAAGGTTGTTGGCTGAGCATGAGAGACCAGCGCTGGCGCATTATGCACTGAGCCATGCACTGCCATGAACAGGCCCATGTCGCTTACGTTGATTCAGACCAGTGTTCCCTCTAAGCTGAGTTACTGTGAGCCGGCTCACAGCTTTTTAGCCTCCGGCTCACACATTTCTGTCCTAGCTCAGGAAGGACGGGGCTCCAGAGCAGACTAATTGATGCAGCATAGCCAAATCGCTCGCTCGCCACTTTCGTGCCGGTAGCTCACAAAGGAGAATGGCTCCTCACAGGAGGACTCCACGGCTTGGGGGGAGCATGGATCCAGACCCTTGGCCCATCAAGGTCAATATTGTCCACACAGACTGACAGTGGCTCTCCAGGGGGTTGGGTTAGGGTCTTTCCCATCACCTCCTGCCTGGTCCTTTCTAACTGGAGAAGCCGGGGATTGAACCTGGGACCTTCTGCATGCCAAGCAGATGCTATACCACTGAGCCACAGCCCCTCTTTACAGCTCTCCAGGGTCTCAGGCAGAGGTCTTTCCCATCACCTCCTGCCTGGTCCATTCAACTGGAGATGCCGGGGATTGAACCCGGGGCCTTCTGCGTGCCAAGCAGATGTGCTGCCTTCGAGCCATGGCCCTTACATGGTGAGTCCCAGAAATACAGACTGAGATCACAGAATCATAGCATCATAGAATCATAGAGTTGGAAGGGACCTCCAGGGTCATCTAGTCCAACCCCCCTGCACAATACAGGAAATTCACAAACACCTTCCACACACACATACACCCAGTGACCCCTGCTCCACGCCCAGAAGATGACCAAAAAACCCTCCAGGATTGCTTCCTGACCCCAGAGTGGCAATCGGCATTTCCCTGGGAGAGGTCGAAGTATTTGGTTTGCTGAGTTGATTTTTGTGTCTCCGTGGCACTGGGGGAAGGTCAGGGAGAGCCGGTGTGGTTGCGATAGAAATGAGGCAAGATCCGTGCGGGTTACTCCTCCCAGGGGCAGACGGATGGCTCCTTCTCTGCCCTGAGTCACCCGGCGCATGGCGCTGGGGAAGGATATTAGCCATTGGGCAAGTGGAAGAGGGAGGGGGAAATGTGCTTTGCAGAAGGCCCCTTGGGTGTAGAATGGTGAACTCCCTCACCCCACGGAGAATTGGGCTGGGGGGGGGGCAAACGGCTGCCTTTCTTCTTTGCGGAGCAACAGAGGAGATCTCGCAGACCGGAGGGTGGCAGTGAGGTAGCCGCCCTCTTTGTGCCCGAACCGAAGCCGGAAGGGCCTCTTCTTTAAAAAGGAGGGAGTTGTGCTTTGAATGCCTTTTGAGCTACGGCCGACAAATGAAACGGGGTCCCCACTGCCCGAAGGTGGTTTCAAATTGGGTGGGGTTTCCAGTGATCTGTTGCGTTCCAATGCTCTGGGTAGCCCACATCACGGGGTGAATCTGGGTGTGGGTACTGTTATGTGCCGTCAAGCCACAACTGACTTACGGTGACCCCAGGCAAGGGGCTTTCAAGACAAGTGAGAAACGGGGTGGTTTGCCATCGGCTACCTTTGCAGAGTCTTCCTTGGTGGTCTGCTGTCTGAGTATCAACCCGGCAGAGATTCCAGCTTATAACAACCCTGGCAGGGAGCTTTCAAGGTGCAAGTGAGGAGCGGAGGCGCTTTGCCATGGCCTTCCTCTGCAGAGCCTTCCTTGGTGGTCTCCCTTCCAAGCATCAACCCTGCTTAGCTTCCAACTTCTGGCGAGCTCAGCAAGGGGCTTTCAAGGCAAGTGAGAGGCAGAGGCGGTTTGCCATGGCCTTCCTCTGCAGAGCCTTCCTTGGTGGTCTCCCTTCCAAGCACTGACCCTGCTTAACTTCCCCAGCAAGGGGCTTTCAAGGTGCAAGTGAGGAGCGGAGGCGGTTTGCCATGGCCTTCCTCTGCAGAGCCTTCCTTGGTGGTCTCCCTTCCAAGTATCAACCCTGCTTAGCTTCCGACTTCTGGCGACCCCAGCAAGGGGCTTTCAAGGCCAGGGAGAGGCAGAGGTGGTTTGCCATGGCCATCCTCTGCAGAGCCTTCCTTGGTGGTTTCCCTTCCAAGTACTTACCCAATTTAGTTTCCAACTTCTGGCGAGGCCAGCAAGGGGCTTTCAAGGCGAGTGAGAAGAAGCAGAGGTGGTTTGCCCTGGCCTTCCTCTGCAATGCCATCCCTGGTGGTCTCCCATGCAAGTACTGACCTCGCTTACATTCCAAGATCTACGTTGCCTTCCCTGAAGGACATGCTAACTGCAAAAGCAGCACACGGACCTGTTCCACAGGGGGGCGTGATTCTTTGAGGGAGGGGGTGATCCAGCCAACTAGGGGGAGGGCACGATCGAGGCTCGGGTGTGGGGAAGAGGGGTTTCTTATCCTCTTTATTCTGCAGTATCCGTTGAAGTCCCCAGCGGCAGCATTGGGAGGCAGGCAGATGTGGAGGGTTCCTTTGCACACTGCACCACTGTGCAACTCAAGACTGACACAAGAACGAGGGGTGGCTGCCAGTGTGCTTAGGGGCTGGCTGGTTGAATGGAGAGGAGAGGCCGATCACGGGGCGGGAACGGTGGCAGCGAGAAAGGACTTCGGAGCAGGGCTGTCTCGGGGCCCAGGAAGCCAGTTGCAGCAAGCGCTCGCGCTTGGGGCGAGAGGAGTTCCAGGGAAAGGGATGTTTCCAACATGCCCAATTTGCGGGCTTCCCTTAAACCGCACCTTTCGTCCTGCTCTTGTGTCGACTTGGTGTTGGAGGGCACCCTTGGCTGGGACCAGCGGGGGATCTCGTTATCCTCCTTGACTGTAGTGGTTTGGTGCGCGGACTCTCATCTGGGAGAACCAGGTTTGATTCCCCACTCCTCCACTTGCACCTGCTGGATGACCATGGGCAAGCCGTAGCTCTGATAAGAGCTGTTCTTGAAAAAGAGCCGTTTCTGTCAGAGTTCTCTCAGCCCCGCCTACCTCACAGGGTGTCTGTTGTGGGGAGGGGAAGGGAAAGGAGTTTGTAAGCCGCTCTGAGACTCCGAGTGAAGGGTGGGGTATAAATCCAATCTCCTCCTCCTCCTTCTCCTCCTTCTCCTTCTATTCAGCAGAGATTCAGCGCAGGGTGTCCGTGCACGAGTGCATTTGCTCTTCAATGAGACCTTCCTCGCAGCCAGCGTTCCCTCTAAGCTGAGTTAGTGTGAGCTAGCTCACAGTTTTTTAGCCTCCAGCTCACACCTTTTTGTCTCGGCTCAGGAAGGATGGGGCTCCAGAGCAAACTAATTGATGCAGCAGCCAAATCGCCGGCTCACAACTTTAATGCCAGTAGCTCACAGAGTAGAATTTTTTGCTCACGAGACTCCACAGCTTAGAAGGGAGCCTTGCTGCTTTCCCTCCCTGGCCGTCTCTCTTCCTGCAGCTCCAAGCTTCCCCGTTGTCTGCCTGGCTTCACCCAGGAACCCCCCCCCCCTTGAGAGATTTAAAGATCTGCATCGGCAGCCTGCTGTGCTGATGTCCCGTGCAACGCTCCCTCTAAGCTGTGGAGTCTTGTGAGCAAAAATTCTACTTTGTGAGCCGCCGGCATTAAAGTCGCGAGCGAGCTATTTGGCTGCTGCATCAGTCAGTTTGCTCTGGAGCCCTCCCTTCCTGAGCGAAGACAAAAAAATGTGTGAGCCGGAGGCTAAAAAACTGTGAGCTAGCTCACACGAACTCGGCTTAGAGGGAACACTGGTCCCGTGTTTCTTTGGGTGACTGCTCAAAGGGGCGGCTGCAGGGGGAAGGATTTATCCAGACTCCTCTAGGCAGGGAACACAAAAGGCAGCTTTCTCCACTCTGTGTCTGTCTCCTCCCCCCCTCCCAGTTAGTTTTTCTGGCCCCTTTCCAAGGGTGGGGGCGTGATTCAGTTCAGTCTTCAAAGGCAGGGACTATACCACTCATTCAGTGGAAGGAGCGTAACCACCTTGAAAGTGTTGACAAGGAAATTGGTGACACTCCACAAGCAGGGCTGCTGCTCTTCCCCCGTGAAACCGACGGAAGACAAGACCCACACTGTCGCAGGGAGCGGTCCAGCCGGGCGTTCGCAAAGGGCGCTGTTTGCTTTCAGAACCTGTTTAAAAAGGTAAAGGTTCCCTTGCTCTAAAGCCATTCGACTTCGACTCTAGGGTTGCGGTGCTCATCTCCGTTTCAAAGCCGAAGAGCCAGCGCTGTCCGAAGACGTTTCCGTGGTCATGTGACCACCGGCATGACTAAACACCAAGGCACACGGAACGCTGTCACCTTCCCACCGAAGTGGTCCCTATTCATCTACTTGCAATTTCTTGCTTTCGAACTGCTAGGTTGGCAGGAGCTGGAACTAGAGACGGAAGCTCACTCCGTCATGCGGCACACTCGGGTCTCGAACTGCTGAACGACTGACCTTCCACAGCCTGCAGTTTAGCGTCTTAACCACTGCCCCAGAAATTCATTCCCAGTTCTTCTGAAGGAGCTCCAAATTTTCTTCCGGTCTGCGGGGATTTCGGTTTTGCTGAAACAGAAGCTGCCCAAGAGAGGCTGTGACCCCTGAATACACATTCGGAGCTTGAGTCGAACCCCAGTCTAAGTGCAGATGGATTTTGGTCCGGTGGTGCCTTTGAGACCAGAGAGGTTGTCAGGGTGGCAACTTTCGAGAGTCAGAGCGCCCTTCAGAATTCTGACCTGCGTCTGACGAAGTGAGTTTGACTCTCGAAAGACCGTACCCTGGAAATCTTGTTAAGAACATAAGAGAAGCCAATGTTGGATCAGGCCAATGGCCCATCCAGTGGCCAAAAACACCAGGTGCCATCAGGAGGTCCAGCAGTGGGGCCCAGGACACTAGGAGCCCTCCCACTGTTGCCCCCCCTCCAAGCATCAAGAAGACAGAGCATCCCTTTCCCCAGACCAAGAACTCCTATCTGTACATTGTGGCTAATAGCCACTGATAGACCTCTGCTCCCTTATCCAGTTCCCTCTTGAAGCCTTCAATGCTTGTAGCCGCCACCACTTCCTGTGGCAGTGAATTCCAAGTGTTAATCACTCTTTGGGTGAAGAAGGACTTCCTTTTATCCATTCTAACCCGACCGCTCAGCAATTTCATTGAGTGCCCACGGGTTCTTGTATTGTGAGAAAGGGAGAAAAGTGCCTCTTTCTCTACCTGCTCTATCCTATGCATAATCTTATAAACCTCGATCATGTCACCCCTCAGCCGTCCTTTCTCCAAGCTAAAGAGCCCCCAGCACTTTAACCTTTCTTCGTGGGGAAAGTGTTCCAACCCTTTTATCATCCTAGTTGCCCTTTTCTGCACGTTTTGTTGGTCTATAAGGTGTTGCTGGACTTGAAACGAGCAGTCCTACTGGAGACTAACACAGCTACCCTGCTGAAACTATAATTGTGGACATCTAGGTTTGAGTCCGGATCCAAGAGCTCCTACCCTGAAAATCTTGTTGGTCTCTGAGGTGTTTCTGGACTCGAACCTGGTGCTTCCACCGTGGACCAACACAGCCCCCCTCTGAAGCAGTCTAAATGCGGGACTCTCCGCTGCGGTGCCCTGCCTCCCACCTGCGGGATCTGTCCCTTCTAGTCTTTGCATACTTCTGATTTGAGGGAACAGAAGCAAAGTAGTGCCAATCAGCCATCCTGGAGTAGTTCAGAGCCAGTTTGGTGTCGTGGTTAAGTGCGTGGACTCTAATCTGGGAGAACTGGGTTTGATTCCCCACTCCTCCACTTTCACCTGGCTGGAAGACCTTGGGCAAGCCATAGTTCTCTCAGAGCTGTCCTTGAAAGGTAGAGTTGGTAGGGTTTGGTGTAGTGGGTAAGTGTGCGGACTCTAATCTGGAAGAACTGGGTTGGATTCCCAACTCCTCCACGTGCAGCTGCTGGTGTGACCTTGGGTCAGTCACAAGTTCTCTCAGAGCTGTTCTCTCAAGGGCAGTCCTCTCAGAGCTCTCTCAGCCCCACCTACCTCACAGGCAGTGTTCCCTCTAAGCTGAGTTAGTGTGAGCCAGCTCACAGTTTTTTTTAGCCTCCAGCTCACACCTTTTTGTCTTAGCTCAGGAATGACGGCTCCAGAGCAAACTAACTGATGCAGTAGCCAAATCACTCGCTCACAACTTTAATGCCGGTAGCTCACAAAGTAGAATTTCTGCTCACAAGACCCCACAGCTTAGAGGGAGCATTGCTCACAGGGTGTCTGTTGTGGGGAGGGAAAGGGAAAGGAGTCTGTAAGCCGAGTGAAGTGCGGGTATAAATCCAATCTCTTCCTCTTCTTCTAACACAGTGGTTCTCAACCTTCCTAATGACCCAACCATAAAATTATTTTCGTTGCTACTTCATAACTGTAATTTTGCTACTGTTATGAATCGTAATGTAAATATCTGATATGCAGGATGTGTCTCGGTTCCGAAGACCATCGAAAATTTGTGTTTTCCTATGGTCTTAGGCGACCCCTGTGAAAGGGTCGTTCGACCCCCAAAGGGGTCGCGACCCACAGGTTGAGAACGGCTGTTCTAACGTGTTCTCTCTGTCTAAGTATCCTCCCCACTGATAGTCTGACTTGAGTCAAGTGGCAACTTAGAGACCAGCAAGAGTTTCAGGGTTTGAGCTTTGGAGAGCGGAAGCTTCCTTCCGAATAGTGATAATAGTGCAACATCTTTGGGGCAAAACACGCGCTTGCAAGCTGTGTAGGAGTTCATTGTGGTGAACCTCTTGGGGCAGGGCAGGATCCGTCAACAACCAGTCTGTGTTCCCATGCCATGCGCAGAAATGCTGTATTGCCCGTGGGTCCCATGTGCTGGCCTCAGCCAAGAGCAGGAGTCCTTTTGTAGATAGATAGATAGAAAGAAAAATTCATTGTGTAGCCGTTAGCCTTTACTATTTAAAACAATGTACGAATTAGATAACTTACAGCTCTGGAATTTGAACCTTCCTTCTTATTACAACCTCTAAAAATCTGCACATTCAGTATTAAATGAATTGAAATCTTAAATATAGATACCCGTCTCCAGAAACACGTACACAGTCTCAAGCATTGTCATTTTACATTGCTGTTTTACAGTTCAATTGTATTTCCCTGTGTTCTTGGCCCTGATTTTACTTTTTGCATGTGTGGCACACTAGTGTGCCGAAGGAGAATCTGTCCCGTGGTCCATGCACGGTTCAAACAATTGGATCAGGCCATGGCTGCAGCAAACCAGTCTGGGCCGACTCCCTCCCATCTAGGACGCCTCTGAGAGAATCTTTCTTAACTTTTTTTTTTTTGCTTTCCTTAAAAGCTTACTGATTCCCCCCTCCCCCCAAGACTCTCCAAATTCACCTTGGACAGCCTGCTGTATGTGGACCACAACAGTGTTTCTACCAACTGCACCATTTTCAGAAAAGAGGGCTCTGGGGCTTGCGTGCATTTGTGTCCTGTCTGTCTGTCTGTCTGTCTGTCTTCAGTGTGAATTCTCAACCTGGTACCCCAGCCAGACTCCCCTTTTGAACTTAGCACGCCACCTCTGTTTGGATTAGTTCCCTGGGCGGGTGGCAGTGGCCCGGGCAAAACGCATCTCCTCCTCCTCCTCCTCCTCCCCATTTTGCAAGAGAAGACTTCCTGATGTCCCTGCTAGAGTGAGTCTTTCAGAGGCTAAAAGTTTCCTGCACAGAGCTTCGGCTCCTTGTGTTCCTTGCATGTGTGCGTTCTCCCTCCCCTCCCGCCCTTTGAGTGCCAGTGAGTGACAGATGGCAGCTATCAAGAGGGGATTACTCGCCCGTCTTTAGAAAAGCACAAAAAAAGAGATTGCTTCGTGAGAATCTCTTAAAACAAAAGCGACGTGGCAGGTTTGGTCCGTTTCCGGATCGAGGGTGGTTTTGAGTCATGGGCGCTGGTTCGGGGAGCCGCCAGCCCTGTGGCGATGGTGCCAATCCGCACACTGGTGATCCCCGGTCCAACTGACAGGCCAGGGTGGGTACCACAGTGGAGAACAGGGTGCGGCCGACCCGGTTTGGCGATTCCTTCTCTGGCAGAACAAGGGCAGGATTTCAGGGAGAGTTGGTACGGTTTCAGTTTGGTGTCGTGGGTAAGTGTGCGGACTCTAATCTGTGAGAACCGGGTTGGATTCCCCACTCCTCCACGTGCAGCTGCTGGTGTGACTTTGGGTCAGTCACAAGTTCTCTCAGAGCTGTTCTTTCGAGGGGTGTCCTCGAAAGAGCTCTCTCAGCCCCACCTACCTCACAGGCAGTGTTCCCTCTAAGCTGAGTTAGTGTGAGCCAGCTCACGGTTTTTTTAGCCTCCAGCTCACCCCTTTTTGTCTTAGCACGGGAAGGACGGCCCCAGAGCAAACTAACTGATGCAGCAGCCAAATCGCTCGCTCACAACTTTAATGCCGGTAGCTCACAAAGTAGAATTTCTGCTCACAAGACCCCACAGCTTAGAGGGAGCATTGCTCACAGGGTGTCTGTTGTGGGGAGGGAAAGGAGTCTGTAAGCCGCTCTGAGTGAAGGGTGGGGTATAAATCCATTCCCCTCCTCCGACGATGAGAGGAAATGCCTTCTGAATGTGGCCTTACAGACCCAGCGCAGAATATAATGTTTTCTGATCCCTTAATGGTGACTAAGCCATCGGGAACTACTGTGTTTGCAGGGCGGGGGGCAGGGAGATGGGATGAAAAAAAAAGAAATGGCCCCCACCTTTCAGAGCTGAGCATTATGAAAAATATTACGGCTTTGATTCCAGGTAATTGTAAGGCACGCGGTTTGATGCAACAAGGTCTGTCCTAGTTTTCACATATATATTGAAAAGGGTCCGGGTATTTTTGAGACCTTCCGCCCTGAGACAAGAGACACAGGAGGGATTGATTACAGACTTTGCGATTCTTGGCATCCCAGCGGTGTCTGGGGCAGGGAGAGCGGGGGAAACTCTGTTACCCAGACAACCTCCTCTGTCTTTGTACCCTGGGGTCTTGCGGCCGGAAGCTCTGTTACCCAGCCCTGGGCCCAGAGGTCATTTCGGGGGGGAACGCGGAGGAACACAGTTCCCCCGGGTGAGGTGCAGGGGGGCGGGGCACATGACGAAGCCCCGCCCCCTGCTTCCGGCCGCCCCGCTTCCAGCCCTCATTCAGCCAGGAGGAGGCAGGAGAAGAGGGAGGGTAAGTTGCTTCCTCCCCGCCTCTCCCCACCCCTGCCTGCCTGGGGCCAGGGAGGGCCTTGGTGGGGCTTCCTCGCACTCCCGCCGGCCTTGCAGGTCCACCGCCGGGCCCCTGATGTCAGGGGGTGTGGCGTATGCTAATGAGTTATGCTAATGAGTTCCCCTGGCTCTTTTTCTACGAAATGACCCCTGCCTGGGCCCGTCTTCTCTAAGCAGCGCCACCATCTATGGACTCTCTCCCTGGGCAGCGAATTGGCGAGCATCCAAACTCCTGCAGTCTAAATGGGCCAAAAAATAAGCAGAGCTTAAACTGGACAGTTTCTTTGTACCCCTCCATGCATCTGACGAAGAGAGCTGTGTGTTTCTCGAAAGCTTATGCTATAATAAAGCTTGTTAGTGTTAAAGGTGCTACTGGGCTTTTTACTATTTTGCAGTAGTAGACTAACACGGCTAGCAGCTTTGAGATGAGGGTGTGTGTGTGTGTGAGAAAGAGAGAGAAGTGCCCTCAAGTCAATTACGGGCGACCCTACGAATGAATTGCTCAGGTCTTGCAAACCAGATCGAATGGAGACCCAGCTGAGCTCTGAGCAGGAGCAGGAGCAGGAGACAGAGGGGTGAGTGGTTTTTTATTTGCTTTCAGCGGAGAGGATCCAGCTGAGGATTTTGGTGGGAGAACTGGTCTGGGAGTGTGTGGAAGCGCTTGGAGTTTTTGCAGATTCCTGGCTGCTTGAGAGAGGAAAGGGCATTGTTTGACTGTGATTGACTGCAATTGAGAGGAAAAGGAAGGGGCATTGTTTTGCATGTGATTGAGTGCCTGGGTGCATTTGAATAGCTGCTGCCAGCACTCTGCTGGGGGAGGCCTCTATTTAAGGAAACACCTGGCCAGAGGCAGAGGAGACCCAGCTGAGCTCTGAGCAGGAACAGGAGCAGGAGACAGAAGGGTGAGTATTTAAGAAAGCTCCTTGACAGAGGCACGAGCCTCTGGCACGAGCCGAAGGGCGAGCTAAAGGGCTCTTTGCCCGTGGCTCTTAGCCCAGGGACTCTTGGACTAGGGGCTCTGTGAGACGCCCAAGAAGAGGCAGAAAGTGAAAACCCTAGGCTCCTTGTTTTCCCCATAAAGTAATTTGACTTTGACAAGAAAAAAACACATAAATACAAAGGGATTTAAAAGGGGGATTACATTTACTTATTTTAAAAGAATTATGAAGCCAGAATGCCAGCAGGGGGTTGGGGGCTATCCAGTGTTTTGCACAGAGTGTCACATGTATGACTATCTGCCCACTGGGCAGAAGTCTTGGGTGTGTGCTCGGTGCAAGGAGCTCCTGGTTCTCAGGGAACGTGTGTGCTCCCTTGAGGCCAAGGTGGCTGACCTGGAGAAGCAGAGACAGTCAGCTAGGCGCACAGAAAAGACTCTCGGGGACTTGTTAGCTACGTCCCACTCTGGATCTGGCAGCCCCGCTGCTGTCAGGGAGCATGAGGGTCTAGGGGAAACAGGGCACCGTGCTGAGGATAAGGGGAATGTGCCCTCAGAAGGGACCTCTTCCCCAGCTGGTGAGCGGTTATCCTTTTGCACCAAGGAACCATCCCTGGGCAGGGTGGGAGGGGGGCTCTTGGTAGTGGGTGATTCGATCCTTAGGCAGGTAGACAGCTGGGTGGCGAACCCGCGTACTGACCGTATGGTGACTTGCCTGCCTGGTGCAAAGGTAGCGGACATTACGCGTGTTTTAGATAGGCTGGTAGATAGTGCTGGGGAGGAGCCAGTGGTCGTGGTGCATGTCGGCACCAACGATGTGGGGAAATGCAGTCGTGAGGTCCTGGAGGAGAAATTTAGGCTGCTGGGCAGGAAACTCAAGGCCAGGACCTCCAAGGTAGCCTTCTCAGAAGTGCTACCTGTTCCACGCGCAGGGCCGGAGAGACAGGCACAGATCAGGAGTCTCAATGCGTGGATGAGACGATGGTGTAGAGGGGAAGGGTTCAGGTTTGTTAGGCACTGGGATTCTTTTTGGAACAAGAGGGAGCTGTACAGGCGAGACGGTCTCCACTTGTCCCGAGAAGGAACCAGGCTGCTGGCGCTTAAAATCAAAAAGGTGGCAGAGCAGTTTTTAAACTGAATATTGGGGGAAAGCCGACAGGAGATGAAAAGTCTCTGGTTCGGGTTGGCTCATCTCAGAGAGATGAGGGGGTACCTGTTGCTTTTCTACAGGGAGGTGGATTGAAATTGTCCACTGAGACCATGGCTAGTGACATGGACTGCCTGACAAGGTCTCGAGATTGCAAGAGGAAGGTGGCAGGCTTAACCAGTATGGGAAATTACAGCTGTTTCTATACAAATGCTCGAAGTGTCCGAGGTAAAATCGGGGAGTTGGAGTGCTTGGTGTCAGAGGGAAAAATAGACATTGTGGGTATTTCAGAAACTTGGTGGGATGAGGAAAATCAGTGGGATACGGTGATTCCCGGTTATATATTATATCGGAAGGATAGGGGGGGAAGGGTTGGAGGTGGGGTGGCTCTGTATGTCAGAGAGGGTATAAAGTCCAGAAAGATCGAGAGGCTAAGAGAATTGGATTCGCTTCTTGAAGTTCTGTGGGTTGAAATAGGGGGGCCAAAAGGAAACTTAACACTGGGAGTTTGTTATCGCCCACCGGATCAAAAGATAGAGGAGGATTATAAAATGATGAATGAATTAAAGATAGCAGCTAGACAAAAACACTGTGTCGTAATAGGTGATTTTAACTACCCACACATTGATTGGGTCAATATGTGTTCTAGTCGAGAGAAAGAGATTGAGTTTCTAGACACTCTAAATGACTGTGCTATGGAGCAGATGGTCATGGAACCTACCAGGGGAGAGGCGATCCTTGATTTGGTCCTAAGTAACACTCAAGACCTGGTGAGAGATGTAAAAGTGATTGCACCGCTTGGGAACAGTGATCATAATGTTGTTGAGTTCAACATTTGTACAAATAGGGAATTGGCCAAAAAGACTCACACAACCACTTTTAACTTTAAAAGGGGTAATTTTTCTGATATGAGGGGACATGTGGGGAGGAAACTGAAGGGAAAAGTAGAAAGGGTCAAAACCATTGGGGAAGCTTGGAAACTGTTTAAAACTACAATTCTAGAAGCTCAAATAAAATATATTCCGCAGGTTAGGAAAGGCACAAACAGGTATAAGAAAAAGCCTACATGGTTAACAAACAAAGTAATGGAAGCTGTAAAAGGTAAAAAGGATTCCTTTAAGCGGTGGAAAGCTAGTCACAGTGAGGCTGATAAAACAGAACACAGGCTATGGCAAATAAAATGCAAGTCTGTGGTCAGGCATGCAAAAAGGGAATATGAGGAGCATATAGCAAAAAATGTAAAGACCAACAATAAAACTTTCTTCAAATACATTAGAAACAGGAAACCAGCCAGGGAGGCAGTGGGGCCCTTGGATGACCAAGGGGTAAAAGGAGTACTGAAGGATGATAGGGAAATGGCTGAGAAGCTAAATGCATTTTTTGCCTCCGTCTTCACTGTGGAAGATGAGAGGTGCTTGCCCACTCCAGAGCCGCTGAGTTCGGGAGGGGTGTTGAAAGACCTGAGTCAGATTGAGGTGACGAGAGAGGAGGTCCTAAAACTGATAAACAACTTAAAAACTGATAAATCACCAGGCCCAGATGGCATACATCCAAGAGTTCTGAAAGAACTCAATTGTGAACTTGTGGATCTCCTGACAAAAATATGTAATCTCTCCTTAAAATCAGCCTCCATTCCTGAGGACTGGAAGGTAGCTAATGTCACTCCCATCTTTAAAAAGGGTTCCAGAGGAGATCCGGGAAATTACAGGCCAGTCAGTCTGACGTCGATACCGGGTAAATTGGTGGAAACCATTATTAAGGAAAGAATTAGTAGGCACATAGATGAACAAAACCTATTGAGGCAGACTCAACATGGGTTCTGTAAGGGAAGATCTTGTCTCACTAACCTGTTAATGTTCTTTGAGGGGGTGAACAAACATGTGGACAAGGGGGATCCAATAGATATTGTTTACCTTGACTTCCAGAAAGCTTTTGATAAAGTTCCTCATCAAAGGCTCCTAAGCAAGCTCAAAAATCATGGGATAAAAGGACAAGTCCTTTTATGGATCAAAAACTGGCTAATTAATAGAAAACAGAGAGTGAGTATAAATGGGCAGTTCTCCCAGTGGAGGGGTGTAAGCAGTGGGGTACCACAGGGATCAGTACTTGGTCCACTGCTTTTTAACTTGTTCATTAATGATTTGGAGTTGGGAGTAAGCAGTGAAGTGGCTAAATTTGCGGATGATACGAAGTTGTTCAGGGTGGTGAAAACCAGTGAGGATTGTGAGGCACTCCAAAGGGATCTGTCAAAGTTGGGCGAGTGGGCGTCAACATGGCAAATGGGGTTCAATGTGGCCAAGTGCAAGGTGATGCACATTGGAGCCAAAAATCCTAACTATAAATACACGTTGATGGGGTCTGAACTGGCAGAGACAGATCAAGAGAGAGATCTTGGAGTTGTAGTAGATAACTCACTGAAAATGTCGAGACAGTGTGTGACTGCAATAAAGAAGGCCAATGCTATGCTGGGGATTATTAGGAAGGGTATTGTAAACAGATCAGCCAATATCATAATGCCGCTATATAAATCAATGGTGCGACCTCATCTGGAATACTGTGTGCAATTCTGGTCACCACACCTTAAAAAGGATATTATAGCTTTGGAAAAAGTGCAGAAAAGAGCAACTCGAATGATAAAAGGGTTGGAACACTTTCCCTATGAGGAACGGTTAAGGCGCTTAGGGCTCTTTAGCTTGGAGAAACGACGACTGAGGGGTGACATGATTGAGGTTTATAAGATTATGCATGGGAAAGAGCAGGTAGAGAAAGAGGTACTTTTCTCCCTTTCTCACAATACAAGAACCCGTGGGCACTCCATGAAATTGCTGAGCGGTCGGGTTAGAACAGATAAAAGGAAGTACTTCTTCACCCAAAGAGTGATTAACACTTGGAATTCACTGCCACAGGAAATAGTGGCAGCTACAAGCATGGACGGCTTCAAAAGGGAATTAGATAAGCATATGGAGCAGAGGTCCATCAGTGGCTATTAGCCACAAGGTATAGATAGGGACTCTGGGGCAAGTGATGCTCTGTCATCTTGGTGCTTGGGGGGGGTCAACAGTGGGAGGGCTTCTAATGTCCTGGCCCCACTGGTGGACCTCCTGATGGCACTGGTATTTCTGGCCACTGTGGGATACAGAGTGTTGGACTGGATGGGCCTTTGGCCTGATCCAACATTGGCATCTCTTATGTTCTTATGTTCTTATGAATGAATCCGTCTCCAGTTGGGCCTTCCTCTTTTCCTGCTGCCGTCCACGTTACACCAGAGAGCCAGTCCGGTGTCGTGGTTAAGGGCGCAGACTCTAATCTGGGAGAACTGGGTTTGATTCCCCACTCCTCCTGCTGTGTACGAAGCCTGCATTTTGCCTAGGTTTGCCAGGTCCCCCCCCCCGGCCACCAGTGGGGGACAGGGGTCATAGGGCTTCCAGCACCAGATTAGGAATCCCCTAGAGATCTGAGGATGGAGGCTGAGGAGGAGAAGAGAGCTCAGCGGGGTTCAGCGCCACAGAGTCCACCCTCCAAAGGATCCATTTCCGCCAGGGGAACTGCCACTCCTCCACTTGCAGCTGCTGGATGACCTTGGGTCAGTCACAAGTTTTCCCGGAGCTGTTCTCTCAAGGGCAGTCCTCGAGAGAGCTCTCTCAGCCCCGCCTACCTCACAGGGTCTCTGGGGAGGGGGAAGGGAAAGGAGTTTGTAAGCCGCTCTGAGACTCCTTCGGGTAGTGAAGGGCGGGGTATAAATCCAATCTCTTCTTCTTCTGGAGATGAGCTGTAATTCCAGCAGGCCCCCAGGCCGCACCTGGAGGTTGCAGCAAACTAAAGAGAGAGATCACGGGATGGAAGTTGAAAAGAAGCAAACAGCCAAAGACGAGACATTTCTTTTTCCAATATTCAGTTTACTGGAAGTGATTCAAACGCCATCAGCCCCAACGGGTCATGCATATTATATTTCGTTTTGTGTATAACTTCGTCAAAGTGGGTAGCGTTGATAATTATACTAATGGGTTTGATGAGTGTCACTGTGAGATAAGACTAGAGAGTTTGTCAAATGGATTAATATTGTATTTCAACGCTACTCACTTTGACAAAAGTTATACACGAAACAAGATAGAATCATAGAATGTTAGAGTTGGAAGGGACCTTGCAGGTCATCTAGTCCAACCCCCCGCACTCTGCAGGAGCATCACCGAAAGACAGCCCTACATACCTACAACACACCCGAAAGATGGTCATCCAGCCTCCGCTTGGAAATGTCCAGCGAAGGAGCCTCCACCACCTCCCGAGGCAGACTGTTCCACTGCTCAACCACTCTGACAGTTAGGAACTTTCTTCTGAGATTTAGCCGGTAACGACTCCCTTGTAATTTCCACCCATTAGATCTAGTCTTGCAATCCGGAGCAAGAGAGAATAGATCTGCTCCGTCTTCTACATGACGGCCCTTCAGATATCTGAAGACTGCAATTGTGTCCCCTCTAAACCTTCTCTTTCCCAGGCGAAACAGACCCAAGTTTTTCAGCCTTTCCTCATAAGACTTGGATTCCAACCCTCTCACCATCCCGGTTGCCCTCTTCTGGACACGCTCGAGCTTAGATATAATATGCATGATCCGTTGATGTTGATGGCGTTTGAATTCCTTCCAATAAACTGAATATTGGAAAAAGAAATTTCTAGCCCTTGGAGACTTTTTTTGGCATAATACATCACGGTTGTTTACTTCTTTTCAACATGCACCTGGAGGGTTGGCATCTTTAATTCTGCCTCCCCTTTGCCAGTTCCTGTATTAAGGACAATAAATATCGAGAATAAATCCATTTACTCTTGGGGCATCACCAATGTTCCCTCTAAGCTGTGGAGTCTTGTGAGCAAAAACTCTACTTTGTGAGCTACTGGCATTAAAGCTGTGAGCCAGCGATTTGGCTACTACATAAGTTAGTTTGCTCCGGAGCCCTCCTTCTTGAGCTCAGACAAAAATGTGTGAGCCGGAGGCTAAAAACCTGTGAGCTGGCTCAACACTAACTCAGCTTAGAGGGAATACTGGGCATCACTCCTCTCCCCCAATAAAAGAGAGGTTCAAGTCCTACGGCTGAGATTTTCGGGCGATAAGCTTTTGAGGGTCCAAAATTCTTGCTTTGACTCTAAAAAGCTTATACCCCCAAAATCTCATTGCTCCCTTAAGATGCTGCAGGAGTCGAATCTAGCTCTTCCACTGCAGAGCAACACGGCTACTTTCAGAAACAAAAAAACCCAATGGCATCGGGGCACTGGGAGTCGAG
>NW_015176473.1:206544-213747 GCF_001447785.1 Gekko japonicus
AAGAGCGTCTCAGGGAGGCGTCAGCCAGGAGGCTGTTCAGGCCCAGTGCCTCCGCGACCTGCGGCCCTGTCTCACCTGCAGTCGGGACATCTGCTCACCTTTTGCTCTGCCGGCGAGGCTTGCACACACATCCTGTCAGCCCGGAGTAATGGATGTCCTCTGCCCGTTGCAATAAAATGCAAGATGGTGCCGATAAGGCCAGCAGTGAACAAAGGGGTGCGTGAGGCAACCTTTCGAGTGGCGGCAGTGGCTGTCTTGCTTTCCCCCTCCGCCAGGCACTCCCCCTTTGGTTTGCTGACTCATCTCCCCCCCCCCCCGCAGTGGAATCTTTTCCCTCTTTACATCTGTTGGCCGGATATAATTATCACCCAGATTTTTCCTGTTTTCAAAGCTTGGCAAAAAATCGCAGCACACGGTTTAGCGCGGGTTTTACCAGACGGCCGCTTTTTACAATCCAATACAGGATATGTAAACAAGAAAATAATGCATGTGTCCCAATTCAAACACCAAAAACCAATGATTTAATAAATTATATAGATATGACATATATGGTACTCAGAACAAATTTTCTTATGACACAATAAATGGACAGGTAGAATTAGATAAGCATCTGGAGCGGAGGTCCATCAGTGCCTATTAGCCACAAGGTATAGATAGGAACTCTCAGTCTGGGGCAAGGGATGCTCTGTGTTCTTGGTGCTTGGGGGGGGGGCAACAGTGGGAGGGCTTCTAGTGTCCAGGCCCCACTGCTGGACCTCCTGAGGGCCCCTGGTATTTCTGGCCACTGTGTGACACAGAGTGTTGGACTGGATGGGCCATTGGCCTGATCCAACATTGGCTTCTCTTATGTTCTTATGTACAGGTAGAAATTCACTGGTAAAGTTTTCACAGGTAGAAATTCACAGGTGGAGTTTTTCCAAAAAACAATTATTAGTAATTTTTTGTTGTTCAGTCGCACAGTCGAGTCCGACTCTTCGCGACCCCATGGACCAGATCACGCCAGGCCCTCCTGTCTTCTGCCGTCCTTTGAAGTTGGCTCAAATTCATGTTTGTTGCATCGATGACACTGTCTAACCACCTCATCCTTTGCCGTCCCCGTCTTCTTTGACCTTCAATCTTTCCCAGCATCAGGGTCTTCTCCAGTGAGTGCTCCCTTCTCATGTGGTGGCCAAAGTATTTGAGCTTCAGTTTCATTATCTGGCCTTCCAGGGAACAGTCAGGGTTGATTTCTTTGAGGATTGACTGATTTGTTCTTCTTGCAGTCCAAGGGACTCTCAAGAGTCTCCTCCAGCACCATAGTTCAAAAGAATCTATTCTTCGGCGCTCGGCCTTCCTTATAGTCCAACTCTCACAGCCATACATGACTACTGGGAATACCATTGCTTTGACCATGCGGACTTTTGTTGGCAGGGTGATGTCTCTACTTTTTATCATGCTGTTTAGGTTCGCCATCACTTTCCTCCCAAGGAAATCTTTTAATTTCATGGCTGCTGTCACAGTCTGCGGTGATCTGGGATCCCAGGAACGTGAAGTCTGTCACTACTTCCACGACTTCCCCTTCTATTTGCCAAGGAGTGATGGGGCCGGATGCCATGATCTTAGTTTTTTTGATGTTGAGCTTCAAGCCCACTTTTGCGCTCTCCTCTTTTACCCTGAGCAAGAGGCTCTTGAGGTCCTCTTCACTTTCTGCCATCAGAGTGGTATCGTCTGCATATCTGAGGTTGTTGATCTTTTCCCCAGCAATCTTAATTCCCACTTGTGATTCATCCAGGCCAGCATTTCGCATGATGTACTCTGCATATATATTAAATAAGCAAGGCGACAATATACATCCTTGTCGTACTCCTTTTCCTATGCTAAACCAATCAGTTGTTCCATATCCGGTTCTAACTGTCGCTTCTTGGCCCTTATACAGGTTTCTCAAGAGACATGTGAGGTGGTCTGGTACTCCCATCTCTTTAAGGACCTGCCATAGTTTGTTGTGATCCACACAGTCAAAAGCTTTAGCATAGTCAATGAAGCAGAAGTAGATATTTTTCTGGTACTCTCTTGCTTTCTCCATAATCCAGCGAATGTTGGCAATTTGATCTCTAGTTCCTCTACCTCTTCGAAACCCAGCTTGTACTTCTGGTAGTTCTCTATCCACGTACTGTTGAAGCCTAGCTTGTAGGATCTTGAGCATGACCTTGCTAGCGTGTGATATGAGTGCAATTGTGCGATAGTTTGAACATTCCTTGGCGTTGCCCTTCTTTGGGATTGGAATGTATACTGATCTTTTCCAATCCTGTGGCCACTGTTGCATTTTCATATTTGCTGGAAAATTGAGTGCAGCACTTTAACAGCATCATCTTTTAAGACTTTGAATAGCTCAGCTGGGATACCATCACTTTCACTAGCTTTGTTGTTAGCAATGCTTTCTAAGGCCCATTTAACTTCACATTCCAGGATGTCTGGCTCGAGGTCAGTGATTATACCGTCGTGGTTGTCAAGGACATCGAGGTCTTTCTTGTATAGTTCTTCTGTGTATTCTTGCCATCTTTTCCTAACCTCTTCTGCTTCTGTTAGGTCCCTACCGTTTTTGTCCTTTATCATGGCCAGCTTTGCATGGAACGCTCCCTTGATTTCTCCAACTTTCTTGAAGAGATCTCTAGTTTCTTGAAGAGATCTCTTGTCCTTCCCATTCTATTGTTTTCCTCTATTACTTTGCACTGTTCATTCAGGAAGGCCTCCTTATCTCTCTTTGCTGTTTTCTGGAAATCTGCATTCAGTTGGGTAAATCTTTCCTTTTCGCCTTTGCCTTTCGCTTTCCTTTTTTCCTCTGCTATTTGTAAAGCCTCATCAGAAAGCCATTTTGCTTTCTTGCATTTCTTTTTCTTTGGGATGGTGGTGATTGCTGCCTCCTGTACAATGTCACGAACCTCCGTCCATAGTTCTTCAGGCACTCTATCTATCAAATCCAGACCCTTGAATCTATTCTTCACTACTGTATATTCATTAGGGATGCAATCTAGGTCAAAGCTGAATGGCCTCGTGGTTTTCCCAATTTAGTAATAATAAGTTCAAAAAAGTCCTTGAACCGTAAGGATTTAGAAGTGTCTCTGCCAACTGACTCGAGGGACCCCCGGTTATAAATCCGTTTCAATAATTTTTTTAAGAGTCATGCTGGATTCAACATTTCAAAGATACATGTAGACATCCACAAAGTCTATTTGGATACAGCAATCCTCAGTGATTCCCAATGGAGAATCAATCATTTCCTGGAACCTCCCTTCAGAATTCTGAAGCTTTTCACCACTATGCAGGGGTCATTTTGTAGAAAAAGAGGTGCAGGAGCTCATTAGCATAACTCATTAGCATAATGTATTTGCATACACCGCACCCCCTGACATCACCGGAAGTGTGTCAGAAGGCAGCACCCCCCCGCTCAGGCTCTACTGGACTGTTTTGGATGTCTAGCTATGGGGGGGGGGGGACATGCAGATCTGTCCTCGCAGAGGAGGGAGAGCTTGTACCTGAATAAAACTTGGTCTTAAAGGTGCCACTGGATTGTTTTGGACCGGGGGGCCGGGGGGAGCTCTGCAACTTATCTGACTGCTTCTTGCCTTGACTGAGGGCTGCTAGGAGTAGGGGCTTGTTGCATGTTAACAAACAAAGTAATGGAAGCTGTAAAAGGTAAAAAGGATTCCTTTAAGGAGTCGAAAGCTAGTCACAGTGAGGCTGATAAAACGGAACACAGGCTATGGCAAATAAAATGCAAGTCTATGGTCAGGCAGGCAAAAAGGGAATATGAGGAGCATATAGCAAAAAACGTAAAGACCAACAATAAAACTTTCTTCAAATACATTAGAAGCAGGAAACCAGCCAGGGAGGCAGTGGGGCCCTTGGATGACCAAGGGGTAAAAGGAGTACTGAAGGATGATAGGGAAATGGCTGAGAAGCTAAATGCATTTTTTGCCTCTGTCTTCACTGTGGAAGATGAGAAGTGCTTGCTGATTTTGGGAGGGGTGTTGAAAGACCTGAGTCAGATTGAGGTGACGAGAGAGGAGCTCCTCAAACTGATAGACAACTTAAAAACTGATAAATCACTAGGCCCAGATGGCATACATCCGAGAGTTCTGAAAGAACTCAAATGTGAACTTGTGGATCTCCTGACAAAAATATGCTATCTTTCCTTAAAATCAGCCTCCATTCCTGAGGACTGGAAGGTAGCTAATGTCACTCCCATCTTTAAAAAGGGTTCCAGAGGAGATCCGGGAAATTACAGGCCAGTCAGTCTGACGTCGATACCGGGTAAGTTGGTGGAAACCATTATTCAGGAAAGAATTAGTAGGCACATAGATGACCAAAATCTATTGAGGCAGACTCAGCATGGGTTCTGTAAGGGAAGATCTTGGGGCACGTGATGCTCGTCTTCTTGGTGCTTGGGGGGGGGGCAACAGTGGGAGGGCTTCTAATGTCCTGGCCCCACTGCTGGACCTCCTGATGGCACCTGGTATTTTGGCCACTGTGTGACAGAGTGTTGGGACTGGATGGGCCATTGGCCTGATCCAACATAGGCGTCTCTTATGTTATGTGCCCGCCCCGTTGGCTCTTTACTGCCGGAGCTCTGCTCCTGTGTGCTCCTGCAGGAAATGACCCCTGCCACTTTGCCGTTTTCATTAGAGGGAATGTGGAAACGAATGCATAGGCAACGGGGGAGCATTCCTTTTCTTTGAAAACACTAAGAACTGCACAGGCAGCCTGGTTTTGATTAGTGACAAGCCAAGCTGGAGTTGAAGGATCTGACCCTTTTCCTTGCCCTGCGTGGCCCCAATGTGTATTGCAGCTGCATGCCCACACACTTAATTTAATTTATTATTTAAAATATTTATTAGCCACCTCTCTACCTTATAGGAAATCAAGGTGGCTTACAGTTTAAATGACACTAACATAAAATCCATTAAAAACTTCCAGTTAAAATCAACATTTTAAAACTGCCAGTAGGCAAAGGAACCAGTCGGATGCTGTCATGAATGAACTTTCTTCCTCTGACTCCTGAAGATTGAAAGTGATGGTGCCAGGTGCACCTCCCTGAGGAGCTTGTTCCGTAGCTGCGGGGCTCCCACCAAAAAGGCCCTGTCCTGTGTTCCCACCAAAGGAGCTTCTGTGGTCGATAGCCGCAGTCAAGAGGGCCTCTCTCCGTGATCTTAGTTCCTGGGCAGGAACGTTGGGGGAGAAGATGGTCACTCAGATGCACCTTTGTCAGTCAGGTAGAAATCCCAGATCTTTGGTCACCTTTGGTCCTGGTTTTCTCTGGTGCAAAAAAAAAGGGGAGGCTTGAGTCAAAGGAGGAAAAACGTATGTTGTATATGTGTGTATATGTGTGCTAAAGACAGTCCTGTTTTTCCCTGATTTTCATGGTTTTAAAATATGATATTACCATGTATGTTTTAAATCAATAGCTTCCTTAGAGTTCCTTCTGAGGCCAGAAAGGTTTGGTTATTTTTAAAAATACATTTAAAAATAAATAAAAGAATAAATTGGTAGACGCTGCCTAACTGTAGCCCAGTTTTCCTACAATTTACACCAAGTAGTGACACTGAACTGCAGGCTGGAAGGTCGGTAGTTCAGCAGTTCGAGACCCGAGTGCCGTGTGACGGAGTGAGCTCCCATCTCTGGCCCCGGCTCCTGCCAACCTAGCAATTCAAAAGCAAGAAACTGCAAGTAGATAAATAGGTACCGCTTCGGTAGGAAGGTAACAGCGTTCCGCGCACCTCGGCATTTAGTCACGCCCGCCACATGACCACGGAAAGATCTTCGGACAGCGCTGGCTCTTCGGCTTGAAAACGGAGATGAGCACACCAACCCTAGAGTCGGATCCGACTGGCTTTCGAGCAAGGGAAACCTTTACCTTTACCTAGTGATACATAAAGGACCGGTCTCAGTTTCGTATCCATTACGGAGAAACGTGGTTAATACACGTTTATGGTTGTCTGTGTACTGTTAGTACTTGATTTTTTTTTTTTTACTCCCAGAGTTTACGCAGAGGTGGTTCCAACTCCCCTGGGTTAATGTTCTTTCCCTCCATGTCCCAGTGTGTGGTGATCAATAAAAGAAAGCCCTTACAAATTCTGGGTTTTGATGATTCGTCTTCTCCTTCTCCTCCTCCTCCTCCACAGGGGAAGCGGTGTGTGTGTGTGTGTGTTCTCTGATAATCCTGACCTCAAACAAGCCATCTCTTTATTGTCAACCTCAGGCAGGTGGTAGGAGACCAAAAAATGGCAGGCATGTGGCCCCCGGGGCAGTGTTTGTTTAGATGGCTCTCTGCTCCTGACAGTTCATCCCTCGGAAAGGGGGGGGGAAAGAGTTTTAACTAATCTCTGCATTGCATAACCCGTCTTGTGTTAAAAGGCGTATCGTTCGCGTCGGGCGCTGAAAGACTCGGAAAATTTGTCTGGGATTTTTGAAAGGAGATCGTTCGAGGGGGCCATGCCCGGCCACTAATCATGTTCGGTTCCTTTGTGTCCGGTTTTAAAATGGTTCACGTTCTGTTTACAACTCGCCTTGAGCGCAGGCTAGATAAGGGGGACGCGACTGCAAAACATGCATTTATTCATCTCCTTAGAGGCTGACAATGAAAACAATTATCAGTGCATCGTTTCAGGGTTTTAACGCCTCTTGTCATGTGGATGGCGGGTTTTTTTTTTAAACACTTGGAATTCATTAAAAAGCACCTGGAGTAGGGATGCCAACGTCCAGGCGGCATCTGGAGATCTTCCACTGTTTTGCAGTTGATGTCCAGACGACCAAGATCAGTTCCCTTTGAGGAAATGGCTGCTTTGGAGGGCGGACTCTGTGGCATTGTTCCACGCTGGGGTCCCTCCCCTCCCCAAACCCCGCCCTCCTCAAGGTCCGCCGCCCCAAATCTCCAGGTACTTCCCAGCCCTTAGTTGGTAACACTATCCTGGAGAGTTAGGGTTAGGGTTAGTAAAATCTGAAGTGATGCATTTTAGTGAGAAATAAGTATGTGATCTCCATAGGTAAACAGCCTGTTTGGTGTCGTGGCTAGGAGCGCGGACTCTAATCTGGGAGAACCGGCTTTGATTCCCCACTCCTCCGCCTGCAGCTGCTGGAGTGACCTTGGGTCAGTCACAAGTTCTCTTGAGTTCTGTTCTCTCACGGGCAGTTCTTTCAGAGCTCTCTCAGCCCCACCTACCTCACAGG
>NW_015176473.1:214087-230853 GCF_001447785.1 Gekko japonicus
AAAAATGCTACATTAGCATTTCTTTTGTCTTTTCTAGATTGAAAGTCATCTTTTTTAGGAACTTTAGGAATGTGAAATATGACTATGGACATTTTTACTTGGCATGAAATTATCACAACTAGCATATTAAAAATATAGTGTATCCAAACAATTATTACAAATAGAATACCCACCCACATGCAAAAACAAAACTGAAACTTTTTAATTTTCTTCTGACAATCGCACCTCCTAAAGGAAGAAATTCATCTTGTTCTTGCATTGGAGAGTTCAGTTTTTAACCTAGGACTTGCTTGTCCTCAGTGCACAGAAATTAGATCAATCTGATACCATATATATATATATATTTTAGAAATGATTTGGAAAATATCTGAACACCTTGTCTTAAAATATTTTATTCATCATGTTAAAATAAAACGTTCCATAATCAGTTTTTTTTTCTTTTCTTTTTTCAATTTTTCCAATTTTTCAGAAAAAAACAAAAAAACTTCCAGAAAAAAAGGGAAAAAAACCTGGTTTTTTTCTGAATTTTTCCGTTTTTTTTCTGGGCCTTCACATCTCTACACCTGGGCGCATAAGGCTGGGGCCAAAATCCTTATCTTTACCCCCACCCACTCATTTTGGAAAGGGTCCCTCTCCCCTTGTGCCCCCAGCCTCCCCCTCGAATGAGTGCCGTCCTAAACAGAGAGAGGCCCTCCAAAGCACACCGATTTCAGTGGAAACAGAAGAGCGCAATTCTGCCCGTTTGCCTTTGCCCTGGAGTGCAGTTTGCTTGCTTAGCCATTTATACCCCAATTTCCTCTCCTAGATTGCCTTGCCAGATTTTTTTCTACCCTCCTTTGTTTTACCCTCCCAGTCCCCCGTGTGGCTGGCCCCGGGTCACCCCTGGGGAAAGGACAGTGGCTCGGTGGAAGAGCCTCCAGTGGATGGTCCTCTGCATTGCACGCAGAAGGTGCTGGGTTCAGTTCCTTGGCAACTCCAGTTAAAAGGGCCAGGCAAAAGGTGGTGATGTTAAGACCTCTACTTGAGACTGCGGGAGAGCTACTGTCGGTCTGAGTTGACAGTATTGGCCTCGGTGGAGCGGAATGTTCCGATTCAGTATCAGGCAGCTTCGTGTAAGTGTGGGTGCAGCCAGCAAGATTCATAGCATCATAGAATGTTTGAGTTGGAAGGGACCTTGCAGGTCATCTAGTCCAACCCCCTGCACTCTGCAGGAGCACAGCCAAAAGATAGCCATACAAGATACCCGAAAGATGGCCTTCCAGCCTCTGCTTGAAAATTCCCAGCGAAGGAGCACCCACCACCTCCCAAGGCAGTCTCTAAACAGAACAAAGGAGTCGCTTTGACCAGATCACACATTCAACTACGAACGGTTTTTTCATTCAACTTTTGAGCCAGGTTGGTGTAGGAACGCGGACTCTGAGCTGGAGAGCCGGGTTTGATTCCCCACTCCTCCTCCACATGAAGCCTGCTGGGTGACCTTGGGTCAGTTACAAGTTCTCTCAGAGCTGTTCTCTCATAAGCA
Organism: Gekko japonicus; assembly: GCF_001447785.1. Taxonomy (NCBI): domain Eukaryota; kingdom Metazoa; phylum Chordata; class Lepidosauria; order Squamata; family Gekkonidae; genus Gekko; species Gekko japonicus. Next base: position 215,610 of record NW_015176473.1, read on the forward strand.
GTTCTCAGAAGAGCTCTCTCAGCCCCCCCTACCTCACAGGGTGTCTGTTGTTGCATCGATGACACTGTCTACCGATCTCATCCTTTGCCGTCCCCGTCTTCTTTGACCTTCAGTCTTTCCCAGCATCAGGGTCTTCTCCAGTGAGGGCTCCCTTCTCATTGGGTGGCCAAAGTATTTGAGCTTCAGCTTCAGTATATGGCCTTCCAGAGAACAGTCAGGGTTGATTTCCTTTAGAATTGACTGATTTGATCTCCTTGCAGTCCAAGGGACTCTCAAGAGTTTTCTCTTATGAAAGTATATATAAAAGTATAAAAACCTTTGTTTTCTGTAAGAAAAAAATGTGAAGTGCGTTCAGTATTCGAGAAGGCGGTGCAAACGGAAGCCGCTAACGCTACCACAGCACGCGTGTCTTTAATTTTTGGCATCTGAGAGATAGGGAAAAATAAAAGTTGAAGGTACAAGTAACTTTCCGTAGTAAAGAAAAGAAAGGGGTTTATTTGGACACGGACTCACTCATAGAGACACAATGGGCAAACATGAATGCCATCATGTTTGGATATTAAGCAAAACTTGGTAACACGGTACTCTTTAATAATGTGTCGTTATTAAACACGTTACAGCCTATTGTTACCAAACTTATTTCCATTTAAACAACAACAAAACTTGGAAGATTTTGTATACCTCTACAGTGTTTATTCTTTTTTTAAAAAAACTTTTTATTTTATAAAAACAAACAAAAATACAAACACAAACAAAATATGAAAAACATACATACATAATGTGTCGTTATTAAAGGCCATGAACGTGATTGACGGATCGGGCTCTTGTTCATTGAGTGTTGGGTATAAACCCAGCCTCCTCCTCCTCCTCCTCCTCCTCTTCTTCTTCTTCTCTTCTATTCTCCCCTGTTTTATCCTCACAACAATCCCGTGAGACTTTGAGAACAGGTGTGGTGTAGTGGTTAGAGCATCGTATCATGATCTGGGAGAGCCAGGCTCGGATCCCTACTCTGCCCTGGAAGCTCGCTGGGTGACCTAGGGCCAGTCACACGGTCTCAGCCTGACCCACCTCGCAGGGTTGTTGTGTGGCTACAGTGGAGACTAGAACGACAGTGGAGACTAGAACGACAGTGGAGACTAGAACGATGTTACCTGCTTTGGGGTTCCCCACCGGGGAGAGAAAAGTGAGAATAAATGAAGCAAAGAAATAGAAACTCGTGCTTATGAGCTGTTTGACTGCCGATTCAGGTAATCTGTATGTGTGAGAAGTGTGCAAAGCTTTGCTCCATGGGTAGGACAAAACCCTTCCTTTTAAGCCTCAAAATCAGTCTGTGCACCCCCTTCTCCAGGTTAAGCGTGTGTCTCAAGAAGGCAGTCCCAGAAGGTCGGACCAGAACCAACAGGTTGAAATTAAATAAGAAGAGTTTTCAGCTAAACATTAGGAAGAACTTCCTGACAGTGGTGGTTCCTCAGTGGAACAGGCTTCCTCAGGAGGTGGTGGGCTCTCCTTCTTGGGAGGCCAGATGGGCATCTGACAGCAATGCGGATTCTGTGAACTGAGGCAGATCACGAGAGGGAGGGCAGGAAGGGTTGCCTCAGTGCTTAGTTCTTGTGGCCCTTCTTACATGCTCAGGGAAATGCAGATCACCACTTTGGGGTCAGGAAGCAATTTTCCTCAAGGCCAGTTCGGCTGGAGATCCTGGAGGTTTTTGATCGTCTTCTGGGCATGGAACAGGGGTCAATGGGTGTGTGTGTGGGGGGGGGAGGAGTATGTGAATTTCCTGCATTGTGCAGGGGGTTGGACTAGATGACCCTGGAGGTCCCTTCCAACTCTACGATTCTGTGATTCTAAGAAAACTCATGTTGGAATAAATGCTGTTAGTCTGTCATGTACCTCCGGCACATGTTTTATTAAACATGATGTGCCTTTCTTCACCTACATTTTACATGAGACTCTTTTTAAAAAAGTAATCTTGGTGGATTTTGTTCCAAATCTGTTTCTATCGAACAGCCTCTTTAAACTGTTTGAACAGCCTCTTTAAACTGTTTCACTCTAGGATGAGCTCTGGTCAGTGCCCGGTGGTGGTATTTGGGTGGCATAAAGAGAGCTAGTTTGGTGTAGTAGTTAAGTGTGCGGACTCTAGTCTGGGAGAACCGGGTTTGGTTCCCCACTCCTTCACATGCAGCTGCTGGATGATCTTGGGCAAGCCATAGTTTTGTTAGAGCTGTCCTTGAAAGAGCAGTTTCTGTCAGAGCTCTCTCAGCCCCACCTACCTCACCGGGTGTCTGTTGTGGGGAGGGGAAGAGAAAGGAGTTTGTAAGCCGCTCTGAGACACCTTTGGGTAGTGGAGGGCGGGGTATAAATCCAATCTCTTCTTCTTCTTCTTCGTTACTTTCTCTTTCTCTTTCTTTCTGCCTCCCCCCCTCCCTCCTTCCCTCCCTCCCTCCCTCCCCATCTATTTGCTTTCTTTCCACCTTTCCTTTTCTTTTTCTCTCTTCCTTCCTTCCCCCTCCCTCACCATCTGTTTATTTTCTTTCTTTCTTTCTTTCTTTCTTTCTTTCTTTCTGTCTGTCTGTCTGTCTGTCTGTCTGTCTGTCTGTCTGTCTGTCTGTCTGTCTGTCTGTCTGTCTGTCTGTCTCCATGTATTTCATTCTTTCCACCTCTCTCTCTTTCTCTCTTAGACAAATATATATCATTGGACAAATAGATATCATTGGCAATATCTGTTTTTACCCCTTTTGTTTTTATTATTGGCAGTCTCGTTTCATGTTCCTAAAAGGCTAATTTTTAATTAAAACACGTGTGTCATATTTGTTCCCCTCTTGCGGCTCTCAGACATCTGACGTTTATTCTATGTGGCTCTTACGTTAAGCAAGTTTGGCCGCCCCCGTCGGGCCCCTTCCGACTCTGTGCGATCCTGTGATTCTATGAATGAATCCAGAAGAAGAGCACAATTGGATCAGGGGAAAGGCCCCTTTCCAAAGCCATCCTATACAGCGTCTGTCCAGCACTTCTGTTTAGGATCACACTGTTAGATTATCTGTTGCCCGCAGTGGCCGTGCCTCCAAGGAGCCCGGCAGGAGGGCATGAAGGTAAAAAAAAGGGGCCTCCCTTGTCGCTGGTCTAGCGTTGGGCCTTGGGCGGTGTCATCCCAACTGAAAAGGCTGAGTTGGGGGTATGGGTGGTGGTGGGGGTGAGCGGCTTAAGCCCCCGTTGCATCATCAAAGCAGACCACCTGAATGCGTAAATAACTTTCCAGCGTGTTCTCTTCAAAGACAGCGATCTTGCACGATAAGCCCGGGGAGTACCTGGAGCTCTTTTGTTCTCAAAAATGCGGCCTGGGTGGAGGAAGGAGTAAACGGCTCGCGTCCCCCCCCTTTAATTGTTCCCTTGTCAGAAGGCGTACGCCTCCGCGAGAGTTATCTGATGGTTACCCGGGGGCTCGCCGGAGCCTCAGACGCTGACCCCTGCGTGCCAGCGGCCTCTCCTGCCCCATCTGGCCCCGGGGCACAGCCTCCCGAGTGGCTCACCTCGGCCCAGGGGTGCATCTCTAGGTCTTAACTTTCCTCCTCTCACCTGGGCGTTTTGCTGCACCTGTCTGGCGGGGGGGGGGCAAAGGGCGAGGGGCTCCAAGGAGCAAGAGGGTAGGAGAGGCCCGGCCGGCTTCCAGCTGTTCTTGTCAAGGCGAGGATTAATGGCTATTTAAATAGCAAGCGGGGAGGCGGTGGGGTCGGACTCTGGAATGCGGGGCGGGATCAGTCCGGGCGGAATGGCTTCTCCCCTCTCAACCATTTAGACAGATGGTTTCTGGATTGCTTGGAATGGCGCTTCCATATTTACACTCTTCTCCCCACCACCACCCACCTCATTATTATTATTATTATTAAGAGACCTAATCTGCTCCGGCCCACGAGAGTTTGGAACTCTGGGCATGCCTGTGGAGTGTGGCTGATAGCCATGCTTGTAGCCGCCACCACCTCCTCTGGCAGTGAATTTCATGTGGGTGAAGAAGGACTTCCTTTTATCCGTTCTAACCCGACCGCTCAGCAATTTCATGGAGTGCCCACGAGTTCTGGTATCGTGAGAAAGGGACTTCCTTCCCTACCTGCTCTATCCCATGCATAATCTTATAAACCTCGATCACGTCACCTCTCAGCTGTTGTTTCTCCAAGCTAAAGAGCCCCAAGCGTTTTAACCTGTCTTCATAGGGAAAGTGTTCCGACCCTTTTATCATCCTAGTTACCCTTTTATCATTCTAGTTGCCCCCCCCCCCGGCTCCCCCACCACTTTCTAAAAACACTTGGTGGGCACTTGGGAAGGAGTCAGTGGGCACTGTGTTAGCAACTCCTGCCCTTGGATTTGGGGGGGGGGGTTTAATCAAACCTGGTATAAGCCATCCAGTTTGGTAAGCTAATGACTGGTGCTGTTGTCTAATGATCCTTCATCTACAAGTCTTATTTGGTGTTCATCCAAATTTTAATATCAGAATCTGGATTTTGGTGTGTTTTTTTTTTTGTTAATAATTGCTTCAGATTTCTCAGACTTCACTCAGTGTGCACGTGTAAAATGTTAAATACTTTCGACAGAAGAAGAGCCCTTTTCAAGTCCGAGAGTTCCAGAGCGAGTCCTTTTCTGCAGTGGCCCCAAAGCTCTGGATGATATTGCCCCATGGGAGGAGATGCATTGGCGGTTGCGTCAGGAGAAGTTCAGTCAGAGTTGCTTGTGTGGGCGAGTTTGGTTTTTGGAAGATGGGCTGCCGGAAATGACACTGCCCTGTGACAAAATGAACTTCGTCTAGTGTTTTTGCATAACTTAGAAAGATCTTCATCGTGTTACGTGTAAATTTGCTGTTTAGCCTGTCTATAAGTTTGAAGTCTACCTTCCTCCCCATGTTCCTCTTAGTTAGCTCTTGCTGTGTGTGTTTATTGTGTGCGTTTTGTTTTATTCTTTCTCTTTGTCCTAATAAAAACCTTTCCGGTCGAACACCTGCCTGGTTTCTTTGAGGGTTCTCTTGAGGGGAAAATCCCCGTATACGTAGGTGGAGAATCCCAGTTACCCCCTCTCGCTCTGTCTCCTTAGAGCTAATTTCCCCAGCTAATTAGGAAGACCGCCTCTTTGGGTAACAGTTAAGCCAGATAGTGCCTTTCAGGCTGGGGAAATAGCAGAGAGAGGGAAGGCCAAAGTTCCTTCTCCACGCACACCACAGTTGCCATCTGAAGTGGGAACCGTATGTGCAGGAAGTGAGGACAATCCACAGCATGTGTGACTCTCGGGATCTGAGGATTAGCTCAGAGAAGAATTCTTGTATTGAGCAACGACTACTTCAGAGATGGTCTTTCTCGTGCTCCGCTGTGGGTTGTTAGAGTGAGCGAGCCGCGCGTGCATGCAAACCGAGCCAGCCTTTAGGTTTGAGAGTTCAACTTCTGCCCTCTGGACGCTGGGAACAAAAATGCAGCCCCGGACCAACAAGATTAATGTGTTTTTCTCATATGAGATGATGCATTTCAAAGCACCACCCACTCCTTTTGTATGCGGATTATATTCTGCAGCGCCATTGTATACGGCGCTTTGCAGAGAAGCCCAGCAAATCACGCAACTGGATTTAAAATCAACAGTCCTAAATATTAACTTTAGGAAAGGCCTGCTTTATTCCTGTTTGTTACAGACGTTATGCTGGAATAAATGTTGTTAGTCCTGAAGGTGTTACTGGACGCCTGTTTTTATTATGCTATAATTTAGTATTTATTATTTAGTATGGAGCTGCGGTGGCTCAAGTGGTTAAGACGCTGAACTGCAGGCTGTGGAAGGTCAGTAGTTCAGCAGTTCGAGACCTGAGTGTGCCGCAAGACGGAGTGAGCTCCCATCTCTAGTTCCAGCTCCTGCCAACCTAGCAGTTCGAAAGCAAGAAATTGCAAGTAGATAAATAGGTACCACTTTGGTGGGAAGGTAACAGCCTTGGTGTTTAGCCATGCCGGCCACATGACCACGGAAACGTCTTCGGACAGCGCTGGCTATTCGGCTTTAAAATGGAGATGAGCACCGCAACCCTAGAGTCGGACTCGACTGGCTTTCGAGCAAGGGAACCTTTACCTTTACCTAATTTAGTATTTCTCAGTGGACTAAGTGGATCTCTGCAGCCTTTGTGGATTTTAGAGTCGCCAGCCCGGAGTTGGGAAATACCTGGAGATTTTTTTGGGGGGTGGAGCCTGAGGAGGGCGGAGTTTGGGGGGGGGGTGGGGCTTCAGTGGGGTCTAATGCCACAGAGTCCACGTTCCAGAGTGGCTGTTTTCTCTAAGAGAACAGATCAGTTGCAGGAGAGGTTGGCAACCGCGTTGAAACTGTATTGTACTGGTCGTTCTAATGGGATTAGTTGTTCTTGTATTGGTCGTTTTTATGGGATCGATTGCTTTAAATACTGGAGAAGTGAACAGTGGCTCACAAAAGCTCCTCCCCGGCCACAAATTTTGTTAGTCTTTTTAAGGTGCTCCCAGACCTTAACTCGCTTAATGGAACAGCCACATAGAATAAACGTCAGATATTTGAGAGCCCCAGGACATGAACAGATATCACACACATGTTTTTATTGAAAAACACACTACACAGGGATTATTACTGTGATAAGTGCGCTAAACTAAATAATACCGTACTGCAAAAATCAGAAAATATATGCTGTTTAAATAAGTTAAAGTGATACGCTTTTTCAACAAGGTTGGAATACAAAAATACAGTCAGTTTCAAATAAACAGAAACAGTTTTTAACGAAGTAGATGATGTTAACGACGTTCTCCGGAATGTCCTGTGTCGTTTCGACGTTCCTTCTTCTGAACAAGATTCTATAGATAATTTCCAGTTTTTTGTCTCATCTATAAGAGTAGAAAGGAAGCCTGATCCTCATCAATGCTCCCTCTAAGCTGTGAGCCAAAATTCTACTTTGTGAGCCAAAATTCTACTTTGTGAGCACCTGGCATTAAAGGTGTGAGCGATCGATTTGGCTGCTGCATAAATTCGTTTGCTCTGGAGCCCCATCCTTTCCATCCTTTCCTGAACGAGCACGAAAATGTGTGAGCTGGAGGCTAAAAAACTGTGAGCTAACTCACACTAACTCAGCTTAGAGGGAACACTGATGCTCATATATTTTTTCTTCATAGGTCAACAACAAAGCACAATTGCTAGTAGAAAATTCATTTTGGGTGAGTTACAGTGAAATGGATTGCCTTGAAAAATAGGCAAATTTGCTTTTTGTTAACAAAGTTAGACTGTGTGAAAGAGCCGCATGCGGCTCCTGAGCTGCAGTTTGGTCACCTGTTTGGTCACCCTGTCGGGGACTCTTAGGCGGAATCTGCATTTGTCTTTCCCACCAGTGTCCCAGCCTTTTTGACTCTGTCTTCAAAAAAAGCTGTCTACGTTTGGTGTCGTTTTCACACCTCAAGAGTGCTAGCATACTTTTGCACGTCCACATATGTTTATCGCCCTCTCGTGGCGGCTCCACTGTCATCGCCCCTCCGCACCGCTTTAAAAGAACCTTCTCCAAACAACATTCAAACAAGCATAGAGAAAGACGGCGTCACAGCAGCACGAAACTGATTTAAAAATGCAAATGCAGGTTCGGCCGAACTCCTTTCTACTGTTTTAAATACTCCCTTCGAAACAGCTCCGTCTGCACTGTCTCAAAAAACAACTTCTTCTTCTACTTCTTCTGATCTCCTCCTTTTAATCTCCTCTTCTTTCAACCAGTAATTTCTGGAAAGAAAAGCCTGGTTGACGGATTATGAATCAACGTCAACTTCTTCTTTTTTTAAAAGAGATAACTTAAACTATTCTTCTGTTGTGAAATTGCGTGGGGTCAGAGATTCAGAGAGGAAGAAAGTCAGGGGGGAGCGTTTGATCTCCTCCTCCTGTCTCTTTCCCCACCGTTTTCCCTCCACTCCGCAGTTGCTCTGATCCAGGAGAACCTTCCCAAGATGGCGCTGGACTTTGTGATGGCCTCACTGCATGTTGGCCCTTTCTCCTTTTAATCCATGTTCACTGCTGCGTCCTCCAAGCGATTCTGCACTAAAATCGAATTCAACCTTCTTTTTAATCTAGGTTCCCCCCCACCCCATTCTTCACTAAAATCGAGTATTGGAGGTGCCGGGCCCCCGGTCCATCAAATTGACCATGACTAAGAACAGGGCGTTCTCGGTGGCGGCTCCTATCTGGTGGAATGAGCTCCCAGAGGAGATCAGGGCTCTGCGGGACCTAGGACAGTTCCGCAGAGCCTGCAAGACGGAGCTCTTCCGCCAGGCTTTTGAATAGGAGCCGCCGCCACCACCAGTATACCATCAGTGTAATAGCACATTATCGACGCCCTGGAGGACATCTGTACATGGGCATGGACTATCAAAGCCCTAAATATTCTTTTTCGCATCATGGGCAAGACTGGGACGTCTAGAAGACCACCATCTTGTTTTTAGAGAGCTCTGCTTTAGATTGGTTATAAATTATGATGTAATTTTAATATTTATATCGTTTTTACTGTTTTATGGTTTTATCAACTACATGTTGTTAGCCGCCCTGAGCCTCCGGGGAGGGCGGGATATAAATGCCAAAAATAAATAAATAAATAAATAAAATAAACCTGTGTTCCCTCTAAGCTGAGTTAGTGTGAGCTCGCTCACAGTTTTTTTAGCCTCCGGCTCACGCATTTTGGTCTCGGCTCAGGGAGGAGGGCTCCGGAGCAAACTGTTTTATGCAGCAGCCAAATCGCTCGCTCACAACTTTAATGCCAGCAGCTCTCGAAGTAGAATTTTGGCTCACAAGACCCCACAGCTTAGCGGGAGCCTTGAGTTCGACCTTCTTTTTATTCCATCGCCACCGCCCCCCCCCCCCATTTCTGCATTACCTTCCCTCCAGTGGTCCACCCGGTTTCAGCCTGCTGTCGCCCCGGGTTATTGGGATGCTGTTTTGCGGTGGACTTAAATTGCCTCAACTCGGAACACTGAGAAAATGCAGAGTGGCCGACCAGTGCGGAAAGGGCCAGTGTCTAAGCATCTTTTTCCCTTCCAGAAGCTCACTTATGTTATCTTTTCCTCTCTCTTCCTCCCTTTCCAGCCGCAGTACACCAACCTGGGGATCCTCAATAGCATGGACCAGCAGATCCAAAATGGCTCCTCCTCCACCAGCCCGTACAACACAGAGCACGCGCAGAACAGCGTCACGGCACCCTCGCCCTACGCCCAGCCCAGCTCCACCTTTGACGCCCTCTCGCCTTCCCCGGCCATCCCTTCCAACACAGACTATCCGGGACCTCACAGCTTCGACGTATCATTTCAACAGTCCAGCACGGCCAAGTCTGCAACGTGGACGGTAAGCCAGTTTCCCAGCCACTGAGTTGGGCCTGCCTTTGTGGTCGTTGGGGGGGATCGTAAGAGGAGGTAGCCAAAGCTAAAAACTTGCCGGAAAGTGTGTCCACAGGGGGAAAAGCAGGCTGTGGGTAATTATTACTAGCCGGCAAGTCCAGAATGCTGCAGCTCGACTATTAATGGGAGCTGGACAGGGCAGGCATGTTTCTCCCATACTGTAGATGCTCCATTGGCTGGCTATCTGTTACTGGGCTCAGTTTAAGGTATTGGCTATCACAGGCTGTGGTCACACGGCAAGCGTGCCGCGATTCGTTCCCGCTGTAGATTTGATCGGGGATATTTTTAAGCGGGTTCAGAGGATCACACATCCCTTGCCCAACAGCTCACTTTGCGCGACAATGCTTCAGGCACTGTCCAGAGAGGGTTTTTAAAAAAATTATCTGTGCATGCGCACATATGGGCACATGCACATATGCGCATGCGCACAATGGAGAAAGTCACACACATACAAAAACTACCGGAAGATGACGTAATTGCAATCATTGCAAAAGACGGCTGTCCAGATAGGCAGATCGTGGATTCAAAGCGCAAGTACCCGGAAAGTAGTTGATTTCCCCAGTGTCAGAAAACATACTAGGGGGCTTCCGGTCGGGGAAAAAAATGGCGATCTGACGCACCTTGCAACCGTGCAGGGTGGACGGGGGCTTCTTCTGACAGTTTGGGCTATTTTACAGCCCAACGCAACCGGGAGGATCGTGTGAGTGAGCCCGCTTCGGTGCGGGAGACGGATGTGGGCGTCTGGTCAGCAATTTTAAATGCGAGAGGGAACAGCGGTGAAGCCCAATCAAAATGACCGTCTGACCACAGCCCCATACAGAGCCCTCCATGGCCTTGGTCTCTCATGTTTGTGCGACCGCCTCTCATGCCTCACCAAGACACCTTGGCTCAAGTCAGCAGGGGCTTCTACGGGTGCCAAACCGCAGGGCTCTTCCAAAAAAAAAGTCCGTATGCAGCAAGTGCTTGTGCCGGTGGTGGAAGGAACAGCCTCCCCTGAGGCCTTGAGTGACATTCGCGTTCTAGCAGGGGTCATTTCGTAGAAAAAGAGGTGCAGGAGCTCATTAGCATAACTCATTAGCATAACTCATTTGCATATGCCACACCCCCTGACATCACCGGAAGTGTGTCAGAAGGCAACCCCCCCCGCTCAGGCTCCCCTGGCCTGTTTTGAATTGCTAGGTATTGGGGGGGGGGGGACGTGCAGATCTGCCCTCGCAGAGGAGGGAGAGCTTGTACCTGAACAAAACTTGGTCTTAAAGGTGCCACTGGACTGTTTTGGATTGCTAGCTATTGGACGGGGGGGGGGACGTGCAGATCTGTCCTCGCAGAGGAGGGAGAGCTTGTACCTGAATAAAACTTGGTCTTAAAGGTGCCACTGGACTGTTTTGGACCGGGGGGGGGGCGGGGAAAGCTCTGCAACTTGCCTGGCTGCTTCTTGCTCTGACTGAGGGCTGCTGGGAGCAGGGGGTGGGGCTTGTTGCATGTGCCCGCCCCCTGGGCTCTTTACTGCCAGAGCTCCGCTCCTGTGCGCTCCTGCAGGAAACGACCCCTGCTAATAGGTATGCTAATGAGCTCCTGCACCTCTTTTGCTATGAAATGACCCCTGATTAAGAGCACCCCTTTGCAGCAAGCACGCAGTATCCTCCAGTGGAACGAAAGCCCAGTGTGTCCCACTGTGGTGGGCGGTGTGGACCACTCCCGCAGTCCGTGCTGTCTTCAGCTTGCTTTGTTTGCAAAACTGTTCTTGTTGCTTGGGTGTGTGGGGAAGTTAAACTAGTTTACAATAAAAGACCGGATATCATTGGCTATGAGGAAAGGCTGAAGAGTCCGGGACTTTTCTGTTTCGAGAAGAGACGGTGGAGGGAGGATGCGATTGGGGTTTACAAAATTCTGCGCGGGGAGAGATTGCTAGCTATGGGGGGGGGGATGTGCAGATCTGCCCTCACAGAGGAGGGAGAGCTTGTACCTGAAGGCGGGCCAGGGGGGGCTCTGCAACTTATCTGGCTGCTTCTTGCTCCTCGTGGCCCAACTGAGGGCTGCTGGGAGCAGGGGGCGGGGCTTGTTGCATGTGCCCCCCCCCCCGGGCTCCTTACTGCCGGAGCTCTGCTCCTGTGCGCTCCCGCAGGAAATGACCCCTGGGTTCTAGAGCCGCCTTGGCTACCAGCAGCATCCCTCCCAGGCCCGCTGTGGCTATGCTGCGATCTCCCCCCGGCTCCGTGACATCGTGCAAATTGGCCCCAAGTCAGAAAGCCTTAAAGTCTTATCGGGCTGCCAACGTTGACTGTGTTTTGTTTTGTTTTTTTTGTCTGTGCTGCATGCTGTGACTCCCGGGCTGACACATGCCTGTCACCCTCCTTTCTCCCTTGACGACGCTCCAGGAACCAACCTGATGGGAAGGGTCTCTTGGGTTACAGTGACCCCATTAAAAGTTTAACTGGGCGAGGCCCCGCCCTTGCGGAGAGGCCCGGATTCCGAAGCGCCTCTTTCTCCCCAGTCTCCCAGAGGCGTTGGCACGGAGGCGGGCAGGTTACTTGGTGCTCCTCGGTTCTCCCCAGCCTCCCAGGCCCTGCCGGCTTTGCTGGGAACGGGCGTCTCTTGTCGGCAAGATCATCGCGTTCTCGGCAGGGATTGTACAGCCAAGGGAAACGTTTGGGGGAGGCTGCGGGCTGAGTCACGGTGTGCTTGGCTCCCCAGGGCTGCAGCCGGGGTGCAGAGAGTTTGGCAGCTGTTGCCAAGGGAGAGAGAAAAAGAGATGCAGATGCAAAGAGATGGTGTGGTTCCTCTCCTGTTCCAAGTAATACCGGTTTGCCTACACGTGGTGTAGTTGTTCAAGTGTCTGGCCTTGAGCGCCATTCTCACGTTACAGTGAGCCCAGTCGCAACCTACGTGTTGCATGTGTACGCCCATTCATAAGAAAGAGCCAACCTGTGTCCACTTTACTTTAAAGGTTTAACAGTGTTTCCTCTAAGCCGAGTGGGTGTGAGCTAGCTCACAGTTTTTTAGCCTCCGGCTCACACACGTTCGTCTTCGCTCAGGAGGGATGGCTCCAGAGCAAACTCATTTATGCGGTAGCCAAATCGCTCGCTCACAACTTTAATGCCGGTAACTCACAAAGTAGAATTCGTGCTCGCCAGACTCCACAGCTTAGAGGGCGTATCCCGTACATGTGTTGATTATAATGAGGGAATTACTCTGTGCTCCGTATAAAGAATAGTCGAGCATATGCTCTAATCAGGTTGTACCTTGTGTTCACGGTAATTTGTGAATGGGACTTTGGGCCACCTGGGTTCAGGTACACACTCAGCTATGAAGCTTCTTGGGTGTCCTTAGGATGGTCAGTTTCTCTCTCGACCTACCCTACCTAACAGGGTTGTTGTACGTAGAAATGTGAAGGCCTCGGGGAAAAACCTGCAAAACCCCCCCCCCCAATTTCGGTGATGGTGTGGAAATAGTGCATTTTGCCAGTGTTTTTCTCAGGACTTTTTTCTTACAAAAGAATTTGGGGAAACAAACTCCAGTGAAATATTTTTTTTCCTCTGAAATGGTTGAAATGTTTTCTAAGGTGATGCTTTACTCTCTCAGAGAATACGTCATGGGAACGTCTGAAGTTCATTTATTTTTATTTTTGTTTATATATTAAATGTATTAATCACCCAATCTCTGCTAGTGCCGAGCTCTGGGCGATGTGCAGCCGTCTTAAGAACATGTCTCAAAGCAATTAAAAACATTAATAACACATTTCAAAAAGAGGTCAGATGGTGAAAACTAATGAATCCAGTTTCAGACTGCCGGCCACTTTGCAGGCAGGGCAGTGAGAAGCTTCAGTTTTGAGGATGGAAAAATCGGAAAATTTGGGGGAACCCTAAAAAAATTTAATTGGGGCAGCCCTACAAAAACAAAATCTCCTAGGGAATATTTCTTTTCTTTTGAAATAAACGAAATAAGCAAAGCATGCATCTACTTGCAACTACCTCGCTTTAGAATTTAGAATTGGGTGAATTTGCTTGTTGAAAACTAAGGGGTTTATGGTTTTAATTCCATGGATATGCGAACTAATGCAAACTACTGCATTTTCTGTTAAAGCAGCAAGATCAGTTTAGGGTTGGGTTTTGCTTTTTTTTAAAGATCTGTTTAGGTTTGATAGGAAAATAAGTATTGCATGGGTTTCAATTTTTCCCAACTAAAACGTATGTAGTACGCAGAACTTGGATGCATGGAAAGGTGCGGTCTCTCCTCCTCTTCCAAAACAAACAAAAATTATACTAGCCTCTCTGGTTTGATAAGGGACAAATGCCATGTTACCACCTCTCTCTTTCTGTGAATCATGAATCATGAATCTGATCTTGAACCTTGAATCTTGAGAGCCAGTTTGGTGCAGTGCTTAGGAGCCTGGACTCTAATCTGAGAGAACCGGGTTTGATTCCCCACTCCTCCACATGCAGCTGCTGGTATGACCTTGGGTCAGTCACAATTTCTCTCGGAGCTGTTCTCTCAGTCACAGTCCTCTCAAGAGCTCTCTCAGCCTCACCTCCCTCATAGGGTGTCTGTTGCGGGGAGGGGAAGGGAAAGGAGATTGTAAGCCACTCTGAGACTCCTGCGGGTAGTGAAGGGTGGGGTATAAATCCAATCTCCTCCTCTTTTTTTTCTTCTGAAGCAGAGTGATGGGGTTTACCACTGGAAAACCAGCAGTTGGAGTGGAAGTTCCCTGGAAACCTCCTGAGCCCGCACGTGGGGAGGGCGGGGTATAAATCGAAGAAATAAATAAATAAAAATAAACCATGTTAGAAAAAGAAAAAGAAAGGACTCAGCGGAGCTGATGGGAGAATGGGCAGATAAGGGCGTGTCTCTCACCGTTTGTGTGAGGTCTTTTACAACCCGAAGCAAAGCCGAAAGCGGCTTTCAAACGGGTGCCGTCGTTTTATTGTGGGATTCTCGGACCTGCCGAATTCCCATCTACCTCGAGCTGGCATAGGCACCTCCCCCCCACCCCTTTTTTTAATCCCAGAAGAAAACAAGGCATCTCACAGGTGCTACACCTGGCGTTAGGTTCTTTTTTCCAGAAGAGGAAGAGTCCTGTGCTGCTCTTTCACCTCCTGCTTGAATGGGGAAAAGGCGCAGAAGCTTCCTGTGAAACGGGGCTTGGTGTGTTCACCTCCTGCCAGCAAAATCAGGCTCAAGCAAATGCCCCACGCTTTCCCGTCAAACACTTAGATGGGTAGAGTTGCCAACTTCCAGGTGGTGGCTGGAGATCCCCTGGGATTACAACGGATCTCCAGGAGTCAGAGATCAGTTCACCTGGAGAAAATGGCCGCTTTGGAAGGTGGAGTCTGTGGCATCGTACCCGGTTGAAGTCCCTCCCCTCCCGAAACCCCGCCCTCCTCAGGCTCCACCCCCAAAATCTCCAGATATTTCCCATCCCGGAGCTGGCAACCCTTTTTGAACCAAGTCACATTTAACCTTTTCCACATGACCAAAGTTTGCATGTTTTCTAAAACCATTAATAGCCTTACGATCTCAGGAGGTCATGGCCAAGCAACCCCTAGGAGACCGGGCCGGGGGACAGAGACATGAGTGGGGGATGTCCATCAGCTGACAGAGTGATGGGACTTTTGGGCAAACTTGGAAGTCATGTTACAGCTCTCTAGGAATTGGATAAAAATCTAAAACCATAGAGTTTTGGGCAGTTCCGAGAGAGGAATGATGTCACTACCAGGTTTCCCCAAAAGTGATGTCATGGTGTTAAAGTTTATATTTCTCCCGTTGTCACTCAGAGTAGAAGGGTGGTCTTCCTTCCTTCCTTCCTTCCTTCCTTCCTTCCTTCCTTCCTTCCTTCCTTCCTTCCTTCC
>NW_015176473.1:230936-238569 GCF_001447785.1 Gekko japonicus
AACTGTACAAGGTCCCGCAGGGCCCTGATCTCCTCCAGGAGCTCATTCCACCAGGTAGGAGCCGCCACCGAAAAGGCCCTGGCCCTGGTAGCGGTGAGCCTGGCCTCTTTGGGGCCTGGAATCACTAGCCGGTGTTGTGCCCCAGACCGTAGTGCTCTCTGGGGTATGTGTGGGGAAAGGCGGTCCCTTATGTATGTCGGACCCTGGCTATAAAGGGCTTTAAAGGTAAGTACCAGCACCTTGAAGCGAACTCAGCATGCTATTGGCAGCCAGTGCAGCGCCTTCAGCACAGACCAGATGTGTTCCCATCTAGGGAGACCCATCAAAAGCCTGGCCGCTGCATTCGGCACTAGCTGCAGCTTCTGGAGTTGCGACAAGGGCAGCCCCATGTATACAGCGTTACAGTAGTCCATGTGTATGTTATCTGTCCAGTGCATTTTTACCTCCCCCTTCCTTGAAGGAGCTCCGAGGAACATACATAGTTCTTCTCTGCTCTGTTTTATTTTCACACAAACCCTGTGAAGAAGGTTAGGCTGAGAGACAGAGAGAGAGAGAGAGAGAGAGAGAGAGTGTTCCAGGTTCACCCATTCATATTGTCATCTCTGGGCTTGGAAAATCCTGGAGATTTGGGGCTGGAGGGTGGGCTTTGGGGAGTGGAGGGACCTCAGCAAGATATAATTCCACAGAGCCCACCCTCCAAAGCAGCCATTTTCTCCAGGGGAACAGATCTATCTGGTAGTTTCGGGGGATTCCCCAGGCCCCACCTGGACACGAGCAGGCCCAGTGAGTGAGTTAGTAGAGGGAGAACTTGAACTCTGGCTTCTCAACTCCTGATTGGGCACTCTAACCACTGCACAAGCCTGCCTCTGTACGTGTCGGGAGAGGTCTGGCTCTTGAGCACTGACCGACGGTGCCCGTCAGCCGATAGCAGAAGGCACGAGAAAGGGAGCGTCTGGAGGCCGAGATGCGGCACTGAGGCTTTGGAGGGGGAGGGCAAAGAGCCAAGCCCTCCCCCAACACGCCAAAACAACACCGCAGAGATCACGGATTACGCTGGAGAGGTGGCACATGAACGGTCTAAATCAGGGGTGTCAAACATGCGGCCCAGAGGCCGAATCAGCCCCCCGGAGGGCTTCCATCAGGCCCGCAGTGGAATTGGCCGTCACCTGCTTCCAGTTCCGCTGCTGCTGCTGCATCATCGCTTGCATCGCCAGGCTCTCTCAATCGCTCAGCCATTTCACGTTTTCCCCTGGGTCCTAAACTCAGAACTCTCAGCATGAGGTTTCTGTGGTGACTGTCAATAAATTAAAAGTTTGCAGCTTACAAAGCGAACGTTTTAATCATGTTTTTATTTTAAGTAAAAAAAAAAATCTTTGTGTTTGTGTCCTTTATCAAGTTTATATCTCCGCTATCCGGCATTAACGTTTTATGACACACACGGCCCGGCCCAACAAGGTCTCATTTATGACAGATCCGGTCCTCATAACAAATGGATTCGACACCCCTGGTCTAAATAAATAAGGGGTCCATCCATCTCCAGCTGTTGGGACATTTCCTGCATACGCCGGTATTTCTCTGCAGTAAAATCTCTTGACATCCTTCAGTTGAACTTAGCCTATCATCAAGTTTGCAGGATCCTTTGAGGTGTGGGAGATTTATCCCTTGCCGCTCAAAAGACACGATGACTACCTGGAAAGACTGGAAATCTAACTTGCAGTGGTTGTTGTGTGTGTGTGTGTGTGTTTTTTTAACTATTATTATTTCCCCATCAAGGAAACTTTTTCTATATATTTAGTAGCAGCCAGGCCTGTGAGAACCGGTTCAGGAGGGGTCCACGTGTGCTATTTTGGTTTTCGGGTCAAGTTCCCAGGCTCGCGTTGTCAGACTTCGTTTCTGGAAATCTTTTGCCATTCCGTTGGCGGCAGGCATTTCCCCCCAACAGGGCTAGCAAAAAGATCTCGCCTTCCGGGTAGAGATGCGAGCATCCCAGTGGGACCTGGGGATCCCCTGGAATTACAGACTACGGAGATTTTATTTATTTATTGGGATTTTTAACCCCGCCCTCCCCGCAAACGGTTTCCCTGGAGAAAAATGGATGCTTTGGAGTCTGTAGCATTGTACCCCAGTGAGGACCCTGATTTCTGCACGCTAGCCCCCCCCCCCCCCCCCCCAAATCTCCAGGAGTTTCCCAACCTGGATCTGGCAACCCTGTCCCCCATCCTCCCACCGGTGGGTTTTCCTGGCTGCCTTCTACCTCTGCCTGAGAAGCATTCTGTTTAGGGTTGCAAATTCTGGGGTTGGAAATTACTGGAGATCTTGGGGGGTGGAGCCTGGGGCAATGCTCCCTCTAAGCTCTGGAGTCTTGTGAGCAAAAATCCTACTTTGTGAGCGACTGGCACTAAAGTTGCGAGCCGAGCGATCTGGCGACTGCATAAATCAATTTGCTCCGCAGCCGTCTTTTCTTGAGCGAAGACAAAAACGTGTGAGCCGGAGGCTAAAATACAATGAGCTAGCTCACACTAACTCATCTTAGAGGGAACACTGGCCTGGGGAAGGCAGGGACCTCAGCAGGGTATAATGACATAGACTCCGCCCTCCAAAGCTGCCATTTTGTCCCGGGGACCTGATCTCTGTAGTCTGCATTTGTAATCTCAGGAGATTTCCAGGCCCCACCTGGAGTTTGGCAACCCTAATTCTGCTCTTCCTCCTACCGTCACGCTTACATCTGGTCATGTGCAGCATCCTCACACTTTCCCCGAAGCATCAAGGGCGATGGAGGGGAACCAACCCCATTAAGGCACAGTTTGTCACATGGAAGATGTTCCTGCGGTCGTGAGGCCCGGAAAAAACCCGGAAAAATTCAGAAAAAATCCGTTCCCCCTTTTGTTTTTTTCCCGAAAAATTTGAAAAATTGAGAAAAGAAAAGAAAAGAAATTGATTATGGAACGTTTTATTTTAACATGATTAATAAAATATTTTAAGACAAGGTGTTCAAATATTTTCCAAATCATTTCTAATATATATATATATGGTATCAGATTGATCTAATTTCTGTGCACTGAGGACAAGCAAGTCCTAGGTTACAAACTGAACTCTCCAATGCAAGAACAAGATGCATTTCTTCCTTTAAGAAGTGCGATTTTGTCAGAAGAAAATAAAAAAGTTTCAGTTTTGTTTTTGCATGTGGATGGGTATCCTGTTTGTAATAATTGTTTGGATACTCTATATTTTTAATATGCTAGTTGTGATAATTTCATGCCAAGTGAAAATGTCCATAGTCATATTTTATGTTCCTAAAGTAACAGAATGACTTTCAATCTAGAAAAGACAAAAGAAATGCTAATGTAGCATTTTTTTCAATTTTTCCGAAAATTTCCGGTTCCCCCCGAAAAAAATTAGAAAAAACCCGGGTTTTTTTCCAAGCTTCAAAATTTCCGGAAATTATACATCTCTAGTTGTGACACCTTCCCTTGTGAAAATGCTGGACTGATTCCAGGTACTCTAGTAGATTTCCTCTTTCTCCTGCCGCAAAGGCGACTTTCTCGTATGCCGCGCTGGTCCAGCAGAGCGGAGGAATGAACCTGTTTTGTCAAGGAAGGGTATGCAGGAGTGAGGTCAAAGAGATCTGCTCAAAAGACTTGGTGCTAGGTCACCCTGGTGCTCCGTCCATCTCTTTCTGGGTAACTCCATGTTCAGAAACTCAGTGTGGGGGGCTGATGGATTCTTGCGGTGCATTCACCCCCAAATGCCCTCTTAAGTATTTGGTCATAAGAACATATGAGAAGCCAGTGTTGGATCAGGTCAATGGCCCATCCAGTCCAACACTCTTGTGTCACACAGTGGCCGAAAATACCAGGGGCCCTCAGGAGGTCCAGCAGTGGGGCCAGGACATTAGAAACCCTCCCACTGTTGCCCCCCCCCCAAAAAAAGCACAAAGAAGACAGAGCATCACTTGCCCCAGACGTAAGAACATAAGAGAAGCCAATGTTGGATCAGGCCAATGGCCCATCCAGTCCAACACTCTTGTGTCACACAGTGGCCGAAAATACCAGGTGCCATCAGGAGGGCCAGCAGTGGGGCCAGGACACTAGAAGCCCTCCCACTGTTGCCCCCCTCCAAGCACCAAGAATACAGAGCATCCCTTGCCCCAGACTGAGAGTTCTTATCTATACCTTGTGGCTCATAACCCCTGATGGACCTCTGCTCTTTACATAGGAACATAAGAGAAGCCCGTGTTGGATCAGGCCAATGGCCCATCCCCTCCAACACTCTGTCACACAGTGGCCAAAAATACCAGGTGCCATCAGGAGGTCCAGCAGTGGGGCTAGGACACTAGTAGCCCTCCCACTGTCCCCCCCCCTAAGCACCAAGAATACCGAACATTGCCTGCCCCAGCCTGAGAGTTCCTATCTCTACCTTGCCACTGATGGACCTCTGCTCCATATGCTTATCCAATTCCCTCTTGAAGCCGTCCATGCTTGTAGCCACCACCATGTCCTGTGGCAGTGAATTCCAAGTGTTAATCACTCTTTAGGTACTTCCCTTCCATGTCTTGTGGGGAGAGCTGTGGCTCAGTAGTAGGGTATCTCCTTGGCCTGCAGAAGGTCCCAGGTTCTGTCCCCGGCATCTCCAGCTAAAAGGACCAGGTAGGAGGTGATACATAAGAACATAAGAGAAGCCAATGTTGGATCAGGCCAATGGCCCATCCAGTCCAACACTCTGGTGTCACACAGTGGCCAAAAATACCAGGTGCCATCAGGAGGGTCCAGTAGTGGGGCCAGGAAACTAGAAGCCCTCAGGACATTAGAGAGACCTCTGCCTGAGATAAATAGGTACTGCTTTGGTGGGAAGATAACAGCGTTCCGTGCACCTTGGTTTTTAGTCATGCCGGCCACATGACCACGGAAACGTCTTCGGACAGCGCTGGCTCTTCGGCTTGTAAACGGAGACGAGCACCGCCCCCTAGAGTCAGATTCGACTGGCTTTCAAAGAAGGGAAACCTTTACCTTTACCTTTCTAGTGTATAGAATAATATATTATTGAACAGTTTATTTTCTGAATTAGGTAAGTTTAACTGGATATCCAAATAACTTTCCATCCATATAACACTTCCCCCTTCCACAAAGTTTGTGTTTATTTTCAACTTTAGTTTTTCCTATCAGATGGCCAAAATTAAGACACCTGTGCTAAGATATCGTAGTGTGCATTAGTTTGTTTCTCTCTCTCGCATTGGGCACACTGACAATTTCGCTTGTAGAAAATGAAGAGATTTATAAGTCTAAATGCCATAAATATGCCAAATGATCCAATTTTATATATGAACTAAGTTATAAATAATGCATTTTATGCTGTTAAAGCAGTCAGGCAAGGTTAGATTTGATAAGAGACAAAGAATTACACCATATGTTGATTGAGGGAAAGGTAGTGTTTAAGACCACAGTGGTGGTGTTTTTGGTATCTCCATTATGTGTCACTGCTTGTAAGGGGAAACATATGACCCCCCCCCCCACTTAAACATATGACCCCCCCCCATCGATGATGGACAGTTTGAATCCTTGCTGCCTTTTGCACGCATGTATCTTAGGATGTAAATGCAGGAGACTACAGACACGGAGGCAGAGGTACATTTGATTTAGCTGATAGTCTTTTGTTGTTCAGTCGCACAGTTGAGTCCGACTCTTCACGACCCCATGGACCACATCATGCCAGGCCCTCCTGTCTTCCGTCGTGCTGTGGAGTTGGCTTAATTTCATGTTTGTTGCATCTATGACACTGTCTAACCATCTCATCCTTTGCCGTCCCCATCTTCTTTGACCTTCAATCTTTCCCAGCATCAGGGTCTTCTCCTCCAGGGAGTGCTCCCTTCTCATTGGGTGGCCAAAGTATCTGAGCTTCAATTTCATTATCTGGCCTTCCAGGGAACAGTCAGGGTTGATTACTTTTAGGATTGACTGATTTGATCTTCTTTCAGTCCAAGGGACTCTCAAGAGTCTTCTCCAGCACCATAGTTCAAAAGAATCTATTCTTTGGCACTCGGCCTTCCTTATGGTCCAGCTCTCGCAGCCATACATGACTACTGGGAATACCATTGCTTTGACCATGCGGACTTTTGTTGGCAGGGTGATGTCTCTACTTTTTATTATGCTGTCTAGATTTGCTATCGCTTTCCTCCCAAGGAGCAGGCGTTTTTTAATTTTGTGGCTGCAGTCACCGTCTGCAGTGATCTTGGATCCCAGGAAGGTGAAGTCTGTCACTGCTTCCAGAACTTCATCTTCTATTTGCCAAGGAGTGATGGGGCCGGATGCCATGCTCTTAGCTTTTTTGTTGTTGAGTTTGAGTTGATAGTTGAGCTGATAGTCTACAGCTGTTTAAAAGCCAGACTGTAATGCTCAACAAAGGTTCTATAGACTTTGCCTAGTCCATGTGGTCGGCCATTAGTGGGGCATGAGCAGTTGTAACCCATGGAGCAGTGAGCTGGCAAATACACATGCTTGAACGCACATTGCCATTGGAAACGATCTGGGATCCCTGAAGCCTGGAATGATCTCCTCTGACTGGCAGCAACTCCCCTAGGCCCTCCGGCGGGCGGTTCCCACCTGAACGCCAGAGATGCCGGGGGTTGAACCCGGGGTTATCTGCCTGCCAAGGAGGTATTCTACCACCGAGATGTGACCCAGCGGTGTAGTAACGGCTATGTCATGCCTGCCTCTGACGTGGCTGCAGAAGCAGAGCCTGACAGCCAGGAACAGGTGGACTTGGCATCTTTAACTGAGGAAACTGTAAGTCCTGAGGAGGATAGCACTCCCCAGGAGACACCTGAGTCCGATCAGGCACTGCCTGGCCCAAGTGCATCACCACCCAACTCTCCCCCACCTGTTAACCGGCTCAGAAACGAAAGACGGCAGGAGCTGAATGAGAGACGGAAGGCTTGCACGCATGCGTGGTCGACGCTCATTCAGTCCTGAGTTTTGACAGCAGCCTGGACCTTGTTTCAAGGAGCTAATGAGTTAATGAGCCAGCAAGCTATTTCAACAGACCTGGTGCTTTGAGCAATTCGTGCTGGCAACTTAGTTGACAGGACCAGACGCTCTGTGCGACCTTGCTCCGGATTCTTTGAACTCTTGGCAGTTTGTCACTCGGCTTCGGAACTCTGGCTTCTTGACCCTCGGCAAAATTTTTGACTACGGCTTCGGCTCTGCGTTTATCTGACTTCACCTGATTTATGGACTCTGACCTCTGGTACGTCTGACTCTGGCTGTGTGAACTGTTTAGGACTTGTTTAAACGTTTTGCTGACTGAACTCTTGGCTGACTGAACCACTGGCTATCGGACTTGCTTTGATGCGCTCCCTGGCCCTGCCTTGACAGGCTACACCACAAATCAGTCATGTATGCGAGGGCCGCATGGCGTGAGTTGCCTTCTGTTCTGTTTGTTTGTTTTCGTTCTTGGAATTATTTCCGTGGAAGGCAGAGAAGAAGTCTTGGCTGTTTCCAGCGCCCCACCTGCTTTCATGAGAAACGATACACCTAATTGTCAGATTGGCTTAAGGGATCGTTTTACTCCGTCTTTAAAGAGAGAGAGAGAGGAATATGCGAGAAGAAATTAATTATGTGAACCAAATTGCACCTTCAGC
>NW_015176473.1:238582-240263 GCF_001447785.1 Gekko japonicus
ATCTCCTTGGCGGCGGGGGGTGGGGGGGTTGACTTTATGTGGAAGGGTGTCGACTTGGAAGAAGGCGCAGGTTCATGAGGAACTGTGTTGTGAATTGAATCCTCAGTGTTGTGAATTGAACATGTCCCTCCTTTGGAACAAAAGTTCGAGTCCAGTGGCACCTTTAAGTCGAACGAGTTTAATTCTGGGTATAAGCTCTTATGTGCACGCACACTTCTGCAGATAAAGTCCTTCGATAGACTCCACGTGAAAGCTGCCCCCCCCACACAAAAAACTGAGCATAGAATCATAGAATGTTAGTTGGAAGGTACCTTGCAGGTCATCTAGTCCAACCCCCTGCACTCTGCAGGAACAGAACCAAAAGAGCCCTACAACATACCCGAAAGATGGTCATCCAGCCTCCGATTGAACACGTCCAGTGAAGGAGCACCCACCACCTCCCGAGGCAGACTGCTCCACTGCTCAACCACTCTTACAGTCAGGAAGTCTCTCCTGATATTTAGCCGGTATCGACTCCCTTGTAATTTTTACCCATTAGATCTAGTCTTGCAATCCAGAGAAAGATAGAATAGATCCTCTCCATCTTCTACATGACAGCCCTTCAGATATTCGAAGACGGCAATCATGTCCCCTCTAAGCCTTCACTTTCCCAGGCTAAACAGACCCAACTCCTTCAGCCTTTCCTCCTAAGACTTGGATGCCAACCCTCTCACCATCCTGGTTGCCCTCTTCCGGACACGCTGGTCATGTAATTTCACCCCGTTGGTTCTGGTCCAACCTTCTGGGGCAACAGAAAACAAGGTTGCTATAAATGTGATCAACACACTGAACAAATCTTAATAATTAAAGCAAGGCTCAGCCTGCAGTTACCAAGGAAAGTAAAAAAGGAATGAAATTAGAACAGGCATCCATTAAAGACCAGATGCTGGTTTGCAGGGCAGTTGAGCCAAGAATGGAGCCCGGTAGTCCTTCCTGTTTGCATTCATTGGCACTTTGAGCCAGTGTCCCTTGGGAACATTCTGCTCTCCTGGTAGGGCTGCCCCTCACTGATGCATGGTTTGGGGTCAGGGAGCCCTCACTTTGGCTCTTGCTAGCTAACGATGCAAGCCTGAAATTAAGAAGGGAAACGACCGCCACTCAGACAGTGAGAGGAGGGGCCGTGGCTCAGTGGAAGAGCCTCTGCCTGGCATGCAGGAGGTCCCAGGTTCAGTCCCCGGCACCTCCAGTTAAAAAGGACCAGGCAGGAGGTGATGGGAAAGACCTCCGCCTGAGACCCTGGAGAGCTGTCAAGAGGGGCCGTGGCTCAGTGGAAGAGCCTCTGCCTGGCATGCAGAAGGTCCCAGGTTCAATAATAATAATAATAGTTGTTGTTGTTGTTGTTACTGTTATTATTATTATTATTAGAATTGAAAACAAATCAGCCAATATCATAATGCCCCTGTATAAATCGATGGTACATCCTCATTTGGAGAACTATGTACAGTTATGGTCACCACAGCTCAGAAAGGCTATTATAGCATTGGGGAAAGTGCAGAAAAGGGCAACTAGGACAATAAAAGGATTGGAACACTTTCCCTATGAAGAAAGGTTAAAGCGCTTGGGGCTCTTTAGCTTGGAGAAACGACGACCAAGGGGTGACATGATCGAGATTTATAAGATTATGCATGGGATAGAGCAGGTA
>NW_015176473.1:240650-287074 GCF_001447785.1 Gekko japonicus
AGTCATCCAGTCCTGCTTTCCTGTCAAGTCATGCTTCGCTTTGGTTGCCATAGTTATCAGGGGGAGGGAATTCCTGCGGGGAGGGGGGTTGTATGAATGAGTGAGAAAATGAGACCTTTGCTTCTAGGCACCATGACTTTCCTCACAAGTCACACCTCCTTTCCCTCCTTTCCATTTCCCAGGAGAAGGTGTCCTTGAGAGTTCCTCTGTACCAGCTTGAGCTGCAGATAACCAAAACATATCTTTTGCTTGGTTGGGATGGCAACGTTAGGTGTGGTGTGAATGTGACGTATGCATGGGGAAAGGAAGGGGCTTGTATTCGAATTGCCTGTATTAAGCTTGTACCTGCCAAAAGTCTTCAGTTCTAACACAGTGGCTTTCTGGATCTTGCATATATCTCAATAAACGTATCACTGCCAAGAGAGAGTTGTTGAGTGTAAGTGGACTCTGAGGGTCTGACAGTTACTGGGCCGCCTCCTGCTTTAAGTGGGCCATCTGGCAACAGTTTACCGGCATTCCACTCCTTGCCCTAGCCATCTGGGATTGGCCCCCCAACTAAATGGATGAGAAGAAGCTATGAAAGAGGAGAAGAAGAGGAGCTGATTTTTATACCCCGCTGCAGTGGCTCAAGTGGTTAAGAGGCTGAACTGCAGGCTGTGGAAGGTCGGTAGTTCAGCAGTTCGAGACCCGAGTGTGCCGCATGACGGAGTGAGCTCCCGTCTCTGCAAGAAATTGCAAGTAGATAAATAGGTACCACTTCGGTGGGAAGGTAACAGCGTTCCGTGCGCCTTGGTGTTTAGTCATGCCGGCCACGTGACCACGGAAACCTCTTCGGACAGCGCTGGCTCTTCGGCTTGTAAACGGAGATGAGCACTGCAGCCCTAGAGTCGGATTTGACCGGTTTTCGAGCAAGGGAAGCCTTTACCTTTACTTCACTACCCAAAGGAGTCTCGGAGCAGCTTACTATCGCCTTCCCTTCCTCTCCCCACAACAGACACCCGGTGAGGTAGGTGGGGCTGAGAGAGCTCTGAGGGAACTGAGACTGGCCCACGGTCACCCAGCAGGCTTCATGTGGAGGAGCGCCAAAGCAAGGAGACATTCCTACCTCTTGACTTTCCTGGGAAACCCTCCTTCGAGCTTTCTGAACCTATCCCTGGGTTGCGTGACGCCAGGGCTTTTTTTGTAGCAGGTACTCATTTGCATATCAAGCAACACACCCCTAATGTAGCCAATCCTCCAAGAGCTGACAGTAGCTCCTATAAGAAGAGCTCTGTAAGCTCTTGGAGGATTGGCTGCATTAGGGGGTGTGGCCTAATATGCAAAGGAGATCCTGCTACAAAAAGAGCCCTGCGTCTTTAAAGTGGTTGGCTTGAGCCCCTGTCCTAAGCAGGCCTCCCGTTGTGTGTGCGGCTAGCCTCGGGTTCAGGGCGCCGTTAGGCGTACCAGCAATTAGCTCCTTCACCAAGCCCTGATGCCTGGTGCTCATGTGAATGCTTGTCGCTCAAGGGCCATCTGCGGGCCCGTCTATGTTGCGTGAACGGCTTTAATTTCAATTTTACATTTCTTTTTGGGAAACGTTTTCACATGCGCCCGCTGTTCGGCCACTGGGAAATGTAAGCTTCGAGTTCCTGCGTTAAGCAGACGGCTGCCCCCTTGATTCCACGACCGTCAAAAAGGATGTGGAGGGAATGGAGCGTGTGCAGAGGAGAGTGACAAGGACGATCGTGGGGCCTGGAGACGAAGAAGCCCTGCGAGGAAAGGCTGAGGGACTTCTTGGGAAGGTTCAGTCTGGAGAAGAGGAGGCGGAGGGGGGACAGGATTGCCATCTTGAAGTACTTGAAGGGCTGTCCCTTGAGAGCCAGTTTGGCGTAGTGGTTAAGTGCAAGGACTCTAATCTGGGAGAACCGGGTTTGATTTCCCACTCCTCCACTTGTAGCTGCTGGATGACCCTGGGCAAGCCATAGTTCTGATAAGAGCTGCCCTTGAAAAGGCAGTCTTCGAAAGAGCTCTCTCAGCTCCACCTACCTCACAGGGTGTCTGTTGTGGGGAGGGGGAAAAAGTTTGTAACCCTCTCTGAGACACCTTTCGGTAGTGAAGGGCGGGGTATAAATCCAATCTCTTCTCTTCTTCTTCTTAGAGGAGGGCAGGGAGCTGTTGCTGTTGGCAGCAGAGGAGAGGACTCACAAGCAGTGTTCCCTCTAAGCTGAGTTAGTGCGAGCTAGCTCACAGTTTTTTAGCCTCCAGCTCACAGTTGCGAGCTAGCTCACAGTTTTTTAGCCTCCAGCACATCACAGATATTTGTCTTCGCTCAGAAAGGATGGCTCCAGAGCAAACTAATTCATCCAGCAGCCAAATCTCTCGCTCACAACTTTAATGCCAGGGGCTCACCGAGTAGAGTTTCTGCTCACAGGACTCCACAGCTTAGAGGGAACATTGCTCACAAGAATGGGTTTAAATGAAGGGCAGGAAGGTACCGGCTGGTTTTTAGGGAAAACCTTTTTACAATAAGAGTTGTACAACAATGGAATCGGCAGCCAGGGATGGTGGCGAGCTTCCCCTCCCTGGCAGTCTTTAAGCAGTGGCCGGACAAACCCTTGTCAGCACTATAAAGCTTTTCCCCATGTTTTTTTGAGCATTAGTTTTGTATAGCGCTCGCATACAGCTTGCTTTTTCTGTTGCATTTGGGGCTTTGGAGCTGTGATTCTCTTAATGCATGCAGTCTTTAGGCAGCGGCCGGACAAACCCTTGTCATGGATGCTCTAGGCTGATCCCGCTTTGAGCAGGGGGGGGGGTTGGACTAGATGGCCTGTAGGGTCCCTTCCGACTCTGTGTGATTCTATGACTCTAAGGTAGGAAGGCAAAAACCTACCTGTATCACAGGAGTACGATTATTGTCTGTGGGTGGGTGGGTGGTGGGAGTCCTGATTGGCCTCCATTTCTTCCTCCAGTGTGTACACATGAACACATGAAGCTGCCTTACACTGAATCAGACTCTCGGTCCATCGAGGTCAGTGTTGTCTACTCAGACCGGCAGCTGCCCTTCAGGGCCCTAGGCAGAGGTCTCTCAGAGACACGGGGCTGCCCTTGTTGCAAATCCAGAAGCTGCAGCTAGTGCAGAACGCCGCGGCCAGGCTTGTGATGGGTGTCCCTAAATGGGAGCACATCCAGCCTGCACTGAAGGCACCGCACTGGCTGCCAATAGCATACCAGATTCGCTTCAAGGTGCTGGTATCGACCTTTAAAGCCATATATGGCCAGGGTCCGACATACCTGCGGGACCGCCTTTCCCCATATAGACCCCAGAGAGCACTACACCGACTGACTGTTCCAGGCCCTAAGGACGCCAGGCTTACTGCCACCAGGGCCAGGGCCTTTTCAGTGGCGGCTCCGTCCTGGTGGAATGAGCTCCTGGAAGAGATCAGGGCCCTGCAGGACCTTTTGCAGTTTCGCAGGGCCTGCAAGACAGAGCTCTTTCGCCAGGCTTTCAATTAGGAGCCGCCACTACCACCACCACCAACATCTGTGGTTATGGGCCGGCTCGGGTCTAGAGAGCATATTACATCATCGCTCTGTGCTGAAGATCACTAACTTGGAAAGAACCATTTGTATGCCATCTCATTGAGGCAAAGATGATACCATCACTAGCACTTTAATTATTGGAGTGTTCTAATGTTTACTGTTAATGTTTATATTTAAATGTTTTAATCTTTGTATATGGTTTTACGGTACTGGGTACCAACTAATGTTAGCCACCTGAGCCTGCTTGCGGGGAGGGCGGGGTATAAATTGAAACAATAAATAAACACTGCCTGGTTCTTTTAAACTGGAGATGCCGGGGATTGAACCTGGGGCCTTCTGCGGGCCAAGCAGATGCTTTTCCACTGAGCCATGGCCCCTCTTCATAGCTCTCCAGGGTCTCAGGCGGAGGTCTTTCCCATCACCTACTGCCTGGTCCTTTTAACTGGAGATGCCGGGGATTGAACCTGAGACCTTCTGCATGCCAGGCAGAGGCTCTTCCACTGAGCCACATCCCCTCTTTACAGCTCTCCAGGGTATCAGGTGGAGGTCTTTCCCATCACCTCCTGCCTGGTCCTTTTTAACTGGAGATACCGGGGACAGAACCTGGGACCTTCTGCGTGCCAAGCAGAGGCTCTTCCACTGAGCCACAGCCCCTCTTTACAGCTCTCCAGGGTCTCAGGTGGAGGTCTTTCCCATCACCTCCTGTCTGGTTCTTTAAACTGGAGATGCCAGGGATTGAACCTGAGACCTTCTGCATGCCAGGCAGAGGCTCTTCCACTGAGCCACATCCCCTCTTTACAGCTCTCCAGGGTCTCAGGTGGAGGTCTTTCCCATCACCTCCTGCTTGGTCCTTTTTAACTGGAGATACCGGGGACAGAACCTGGGACCTTCTGCGTGCCAAGCAGAGGCTCTTCCACTGAGCCACAGCCCCTCTTTGCATGTCTCCAGGGTCTCAGGCAGAGAGAGCTCTTTCCCATCACCTCCTGCCTGGTCCTTTCTAACTGGAGATGTCGGGGACAGAACCTGGGACCTTCTGCGTGCCAAGCAGAGGCTCTTCTACTGAGCCACAGCCCCTCTTTACAGCTCTCCAGGGTCTCAGGTGGAGGTCTTTCCCATCACCTCCTGCTTGGTCCTTTTTAACTGGAGATACCGGGGACAGAACCTGGGACCTTCTGCGTGCCAAGCAGAGGCTCTTCTACTGAGCCACAGCCCCTCTTTACAGCTCTCCAGGGTCTCAGGTGGAGGTCTTTCCCATCACCTCCTGCCTGGTCCTTTTTAACTGGAGATGCCGGGGATTGAACCTGGGACCTTTAAAGACAAGTAATGATACTCATGGGAATATATTGAATATCCTGAATCAGTAAATGCACCACTTCAAAAGAATGTAATGCACATCATAAAGTCACACAAACCACAGAACTGCTCTTTCGAGGACAGCTCTTATCAGAGCTGTGGCTTGCCCAAGGTCATCCAGCAGGTACAAGTGGAGGAGTGGGGAATCAAACCCAGCTCTCCCAGATTAGAGTCCGCGCACTTAACCACAACACCAAACAAACATAGAGTTTGCCCTTTTCACCACTGGGTGGACGTTTTCATTGAGCCATCCACTACGACCCCCAAGATGTTTTCCCCTTTTTCCCCCCTTTTTTTTTAAATAGTAAATTTTATTATCATTATTGTGTAGTTATATATTGTTCCCCTCTTAGCCTCAGCGAGTTCAGACCCCATTAGCCTATACTGGAGGATGGGATTTTTCTTTTTTTGCATACAGGGTTTGCAAGAACTGAAGAGGGCTGCTAGAGGGACTTTTCACACGTGGTGCTGCGCGCACCTGGCTAGGAGCCTCTTCAAGCGTTATCTGCCTAACGCCAAGTCTCCCAAATACGCACCTACTAAAAGCAGGGAAGGGATACAGGCCGCCTGGAGGGCACAGGCTAAGTTTCCCGAACCACGGCCAGCCCCACCCACTGGATTGTGCTACTATTTTTGCCAGCTGCTGGGAGCGGGCGCTGCCCAGCCTAGCGGGCAGGTGAGATGGAGATCGATGGATTTCCCAAGTGCGCTTCTCTGGTATCTTTCTCTAGGCCTGTTCCCACACTCTCCAGCCAAACTCCGCCCCGATGCTCATAGCTGCTGCCTCTCAGCAGGAGTAGCCAAGACAGTAGCGGCGGCCAGGGGCATCTCCTCCTAGGAAACAACACACCCCGTCGGTTTTTCAGCCACATGGTAGCAGAGAGGCCTCCGCTACACCACCCGCCTCAGAAATTCCCCTGTCCTCGTAGTGGGGAGAGGGAACCGGCCCACCCCGCTCAAGGAGTTGGTCTCTCTTGGCCAAAACACATGACAATTATCAGCAAGCATTTCAAACCTTCATGGTTTTGGGGTTGTTTTAAAAAGTAAAACCAAAGGGCAGGGGGGCCGGACTCGTGACTGGACAAATCTGAAGGGATCTCATTGACTGACCAATTGGACGTAAACAAATCTACGTCAGATATCTTTTAAGGGATTATTTCCGTTAGAAGAAAAACAACAACAACCCCTACACAACCCTTCTGCTTGGGTCTGAAACTTCACAACAGGTTTCACATCATCTTGAAAGTGCCAAGTCCTTCCGAGAGCCAGTTTGGCGTAGTGGTTAAGTGTGCAGACTCTAATCTGGGAGAACCGGGTTTGATTCCCCACTCCTCCACTTGCACCTGCTGGATGACCTTGGGCAAGCCATAGTTCTGACAGGAGCTGTCCTTGAAAAAGAGCCGTTTCTGTCAGGGCTCTCTCAGCCCCACCGACCTCACAGGGTGTCTATTGTGGGGAGGGGAAGGGAAAGGAGTTTGTAAGCCGCTCTGAGACTCCCTTGTGTAGTGAAGGGCGGGGTATCAATCCAATCTCCTCCTCCTCCTCCTCCTTTTCTTCTTCTTCTTCCTCCTCCACTTGCACCTGCTGGGTGACCTTGAGCAAGCCGTAGTTCTGTCAGAGCTGTTGTTGGAAAAAGAGCCGTTTCTGTCCAGAGCTCTCTCAGCCCCACCGACCTCACAGGGTGCCTGTCGTGGGGAGGGGAAGGGAAAGGAGTTTGTAAGCCGCTCTGAGACACCTTCAGGTAGTGAAGGGCGGGGTATAGATCCAATCTCTTCTCTTCTTCTCTTCTCATTTGACACGGCTCATTCACTCACTCCGGTGTTACTAAAAGGTACTTAGGAGCCGAAATGAAGTCTAAGAGGGGAGAACGGTGTGTTTGAACGTATCCAAAAATGCGTTTGCGACCGTTTCAGCCACTGGACGTGGGGCCCACTCGGCGCTGACGGCAGCCCAAAGGGCAGCTTCAACCCACGCCCACTACTGAAGGGATCTGTCATCATCCTTTGAAGGAAGGTTTTAGAAACGCATTCCTGTCCCCTGAGAATGCTGCGTGAAGGCCGGTTGCTGCCGTCTGCGTCTCCTTCCAGGTAATGCTCCCCCAGTCTGGGAGGAGGGGGGGGGTCATGCTACTTGGACCCTCCACAGAGACCAGAAAGCGATTTCCACAATCACAGAGACGCTAAGATATGAGAACACCACAGCAGGAGAAGACTGCTAACAATTCGGATATTAGACTCAGGTGGGGTCGCCGTGTTGCTCTGAAGCACAAAACTAACCGGGAAGGGGAAAGTATAAATCTACAAATGAAAAGGTAGAGACTCTCCCAAAAAGTTTTTAAGGACAAGAAATGATACCCATAGGGGCCGCGGTGGCTCAGAGGTGAAGATGCTGAACTGCAGACCGGAAAGTCTATAGGTCGGCAGTTCGAGACCCGAGTAGTGCCTCAGGACGGAGTGAGCTCCCGTCTCTGGCCCCAGCTCCTGCCAACCTAGCCGTTCGAAAGCAAGAAATTGCAAGTAGGTAAATAGGGACCGCTCCGGTGGGAAGGTCACCGCGTTCCGTGCACCTCGGCATCTAGTCATGCCGGCCACATGACCATGGAAATGTGTTCGGACAGCGCTGGCTCTTTGGCTTGGAAACGGAGATGAGCACCACAACCCTAGAGTCGGATTCAACTGGTTTTCAAGCAAGGGAAACCTTTACCTTTAATGATACTCATAGGTAAAGGTAAAGGTTCCCTTGCTCGAAAGCAATATTGGCAGATGAATGAATAAAAAAACAAAATACACAATTGTCATGGTGGGAAATAAATATAATTAAAACAAGATACATGCAAGATAAGAAAGTAGGATTCTACACGACCCTTAATGAAATGGACAAAATCTGGCTTTCATCCAGTGATAAACTAATGCAGAAAATATATAATAAGCTGTTAGAGGAGGATCTCCAAGAAGAAATTATTAAAAACACAATGGTGGTGTGGATAAAAGAGTTAGGCTATACACTAGGAGCAGGCCAATGGCAGAGAACATGGAGTTCAATAAAATATATGAGAGCGACGGCATATAAAGAAAATATTTACAAAATGTTTTACAGATGGCATTGGACCCCTGTTCAAATTACCAAATGCTTTCCAAATGCTTCTAACTTATGTTGGAGATGTGGAAGTAATATAGGATCTTGCCTCCACATATGGTGGAGATGTGGTAAAATACAATCTTTTTGGAAAAAAATATATAAAATCTTTTTAGAGACGTTTAAATTAAACATCCCTCAAACGCCCGAAACATATCTGCTTAATATGATTCCGGACAATATAAAAAACCACAAACATATAATAATCTACACTTTAACAGCAGCAAGAATTCTGATAGCTAAACGTTGGAAGTCGAAAGCCATACCATCCATAAAAGAACTTAAATACAAGATTCTGGATATAGCGGAAATGGACAAGCTGAGTTTAGTACAGAACAATAAACCAGAGGATCTCTTCTGGAATAGATGGAAGATAATCTATGATTGGCTAAAACACAAGAAGATAGAATAATGTTTAGTCAATGCTAGTTTAAAATAACAGATTGGAAGTAACAAAAGGATCATTATTTTAAATCTATGTATAAAGTAAGACTTGACTTATGTATATTTTGATGTAAAATGCAATGAAATTGTGAAAATAAATTCTTTAAAAAAAAAACCCAAAAAAACCCACGTCTGCCCATCTTGGTCAAGGAGAGATGCCATACACGCCCAATATTACGGGTGAAATATTCCACTTCCTTTCTGTCAACCTTTTGAGCTGAATGTTCAGCTTCCTCTAGAAAGCTACCACGGTGGTACTGCTCTTAAAGAAACCATCCCTGGATCCTACAGAGCCTTCCAAACGTGGCTTGATTCCCCACTCCTCCACTTGCACCTGCTGGATGACCTTGGGCAAGCCATAGTTCTGTCAGAGCTGTCCTTGAAAAAGAGCAGTTTCTGTCAGAGCTCTTTCAGCCCCACCTACCTCACAAGGGTGTCTGTTGTGGGGAGGGGAAGGGAAAGGAGATTGTAAGCCACTCTCAGGCTCCTTTGGGTGGTGACGGGCGGGGTATAAATCCAATCTCTTCTCTTCTTCTTCTTCTTATACAACCAAGTTTCAAATCTTTCGTTTCTGGGCTAGATAATTGAGAGAGTGGTGGCGGAGGAACTCCAGAATTTCCCAGGAGATACATTGGCCCATAGATTCTTTCTAGTCTGGCTTCTGCCCGTCCACGGGATGGAGACCACGCTGGTCGTCCTCACAGACGATCTCCGCAGACAGGTGGATCAAGGCGGGTCAGCACTGGTATTGCTCAGTCTGACAGCAGCGTTCGACACGCTCGACCATGATTTGTTGACCCGCCGTCTCACCGAAACAGGAGTCCATGGGGTGGCCTTGAAGTGGCTTACCTCATTCCTCCAGGGTTGGGGTCAGAGGGTGGTGCTAGGAGAGAAGGTGTCACCTCGATACCCCTTAGTATGTGAGATCCCTATCAATGGAGACCCAGGTCACAAACGTTGCCACGGTGGCATTTCTCCAGCTTTGCCAGGTCAAGCAACTTGGCCCCCTTCTTGTCTCTCCCTGACTTAGCCACAGGAATCCATGCAACGGTCACCTCTAGGCTAGACTACTGTAATTCACTCTTTGTAGGGCTACCCTTGAGACTGACATGAAATTTACAACAGGTCCAGAATGCGGTGGCGTGTTTTCTCACCGGAACCCCATCAACAGCGCACATCCAACTGGTGCTTTGCCAGCTGCACTGGCTCCAGTTTCAATACCGGATCAGGTTCAAGGTTCTGGTACTAACCTTTAGGGCCCTAAATGGTCTGAGACCAACATACCTTCGGGACTGCCTGTCCTGGTACCCAGAAGAATCTTCTGGAGATCCCTGGCCCGAAAAATATCCAGCTGCCCTCAACCAGAGCCAGGCCTATGGTTTGAGGACAGCAACCTTTTTTAAAAGTAGCCTGGCCTCCTTTTCAGCTTCAGTCCCCCCTAAATTAGATTTAGACACCATCTGAAACAATTTCTGACATTGTTCTGCTGTTTTTAACTATTTTAAATTAGACTATGACTGTAACCTTGAAGGTTCTACACCTCCCTGCGCTCCAAGCATGGGGGAGGACAGTCTAAATGTCGAATAAATGAATAAATATTTCCAGTTCGTAGACGGTCAAAGACTCGTGAGTGGTTAAGAACATAAGAGAAGCCAGTGTTGGATCAGGCCAGTGGCCCATCCAGTCCCAACACTCTGTGTCACACAGTGGCCAAAAATACCAGGTGCCATCAGGAGGTCCAGCAGTGGGGCCAGGACACTAGGAGCCCTCCCACTGTTGACCCCCCAGCCCCAACCCCCAAGAATACAGAGCATCACTTGCCCCAAACCGAGAGTTCCTACCTATACCTTGTGGCTAATAGCCACTGATGGACCTCTGCTCCAGATGTTTATCCAGTTCCCTCTTGAAGCCATCCAGGCTTGTAGCCACCGCCACCTCCTCTGGCTGTGAATTCCATGTGTGAATCACTCTTTGGGTGAAGAAGTCCCTCCTTTTATCTCTTCTAACCGAACGGCTCAGCAGTTTCATTGAGTGCCCACGAGTTGCTTTTGGCTGCCAAAGAGTTAGGGACTAGAAAGAAAATTTCCTCCCAAAATATCAGAAATTGGTACCTTTCCGCAAAAAGACTTGGCAGGCTACAAGGGACTCAGAACTGCAGCCAAAATTATGGAACTCATTGCCACTAGATGTGATGAGATCTACTGTGGACTTTGGTCAGTCCGCCATGGTTTGGCCTCTTTACTGTTATTGGCTGTGGTAGTTCCCAGGGGTTTAGATCCCATGGATACCAGTTGCTTCAGGGGGGCAACAGCGGTGGCGGTGGAGAGGAGGAGGAGATTGGATTAATACCCCACCCTTCACTCGGAGTCTCAAAGCAGCTTACAAACTCCTTCCCCTCCCCACAACAGACACCCTGTGAGGTAGGTGGGGGCTGAGAGAGCTCTTTCAATTACTGCCCTTTCAAAGTAAGCTCTTGTCAGAACTACGGCTTGCCCAAGGTCATCCAGCAGCTGCAAGTGGAAGAGTGGGGAATCATACCCATTTCTTCCAGATTAGAGTCCGCGCACTTAACCACGACACCAAACTGGCTCTACACCACTACACCAAACTGGTGGGGGAGGAGTTATATTCATGACCTGCTTGTGGAATTCTCAGAGTTCGGGAAGGGGAGGGTGACCACGGTTGGAAGATGGAGACTTGTGCCAGGGTATGTCCTCATCCGGCGGAGACACAAAGAGTTTTGGCACACCAAATGGTGTCCACTCAAAGACAAGCCACCTTGTCATGGCATTTGGTAACTACTCACCCCAGGCTGACCCGGATGGCCCAGGCTAACCCTGATCTCGTCATTACTTGGATGGGAGACCAACCAGGAAGTCCAGGGTGGCTACACAGAGGCGGGCCATGGCAAATGATTATCTCTTGTCCTGAAAACCCTACGGGGTTGCCATAAGTTGACTGCAACTTGACCACACTTCCCACCTAGAGATGTAAAATTTCTGGAAACTTTGAAGCTCGGGGGGAAAAAAAGTGTTTTTTTTCCCGGTGGAAAACGGAAATTTTTGGAAAAATTGAAAAAAATGCTAGTTTAGCATTTCTTTTGTCTTTTCTAGATTGAAAGTCATTCTGTCGCTTTAGTAACATGAAATATGACTATGGACATTTTTACTTGGCATGAAATTACCACAACTAGCATATTAAAAATATAGTGTACCCAAACAATTATTACAAACAGAATACCCACCCACATGCAAAAACTACACTGAAACCTTTTTCTTTTCTTCTGACAATAGCACCTCCTAAAGGAAGAAATGCATCTTGTTCTTGCATTGGAGAGTTCAGTTGGTAACCTAGGACTGGCTTGTCCTCAGTGCACAGAAATTAGATCAATCTGATACCATATATATATATTTTAGAAATGATTTGGAAAATATTTTAATACCTTTTCTTAAAATATTTTATTAATCATGTTAAAATAAAATGTTCTGTAATCAATTTTTTTTCTTTTCTTTTTTCAATTTTTCCAACTTTTCGGAAAAAAACCCAAAAGGCTTCAGGAAAAAAACAGAAAAAACCCGTCCCCCCCCCCATTTTTCCTGGTTTTTTTTTCCGGCCCTTCACATCTCTATTCCCACCAACCCTTGTGCTGCTGCTTGTACATCACAGGGCGGCTCTTGCCAAATGCGGGCACGGGAAGCAGTGAATTCTGGAGGCCCCACATCAAAAAGGACGTGGGCAAAATCGAGAGGGTGCAGAAGAGAATGACGAGGATGATCAGGGGTCTGGAGACTGAGCCCTACGAGGAAAGGTTAAGGGCCCTGGGAATGTTTAGTTTGGAGAAGAGGAGTTTGAAGGGGGAACATGATGGCTCTCTTTAAATACTTGAAAGGCCGTCATTTGGAGGAGGGCAAGGAGCTGTTCCAGTTGGCAACAGAGTATAGGACCCGAAGCAATGGGGTTTAAATTACCTGCAGAAAGGTATCAGCTGGATATTAGGAAAAACTTTTTCGCGGTCAGAGTGGTTCAGAGGTGGGATCACCTGCCTGGGGAGGTGGGTGAGCTCCTCTTCACTGACAGCTTGCAAGAAGACGCCGGACGGATATTTGTCAGAGATGCTTTAGGCCGGTCCCGCATTGGGCAGGAGGCTGGACTAGATGGTCTCTGTATGGCCCCTTCCAACTCTGTGAGTCTATGAATGACTGGTGAGTGTGTGGTGATTACGCCTTGTGCTCCATTCTTACCCAAGGAGAATATCAGCGTGTTGCTCCGAGAGCCAAGCGCCACCACCGCTTCTGTTTCTTCAGACATCTAGCTGACCTTCGTCATCTTTCCTCCGGAGTTTACAGCAGAGCAACGGGGTGACCCGGTTTACAATCCATTCCCCTTTGGCAGCAGAGGAAGGATGGGGAGCAGAGACGTTCAGGCATATCGGATCCTGAGTCACTCCTTGGCCAAGCCACCCTCAGCAGTTTCTGGAGCTGCGCGGCTCCTCGGCGGGCTTTCCCAGTATGTCGGCATCCCGCTTTCTGTATGACCTCAGTTGCCCTTCTGGGGGAGGAGGTGCAGCTCCTCGTTGGAGCCCGAGCTTTGCTTGCACAATGCCCCGAGTTCAACTCCCAGTGTCTCCAGTTCAAAGGACTCGGGAACATGTCTGTTCTTGAGATCTTGGGGAGTCTAGTCTGACGCTGCACTCCAGATTTCCATTCTGGCTTATAAACATACAGCGCCGACGGGGTGCCTCTACAGAGCTGGTGTCCCTCGATTTATTTATCTGCTGACGTCATTTCTACTCTGCTTTTCCGTCTGAGGCTCAAGGTGGATCACGTAGCATCAGTCAGATACAGTCGACACAGTGGGACACCCAATCAACAGTTCAGTCGGGTTTGGATCTGACACTCTAAGCCAGGGGTGTCGAACTCATTTGGTATGAGGGCCGATCTGACATAAATGAGACCTTGTTGGGCCTAAAATGCAATGCCAGGTAGCAGAGATATAAACTTTATAAAGGACACAAGCACAAAGGGTTTTTTTTTAACTTAAAATAAAAACATGCTTAAAACATCAGTTCTGTGAGCGGCAAACCTACTTTTGATTTATTGACATTCGCCACAGAAATCTCAGGCTCAGAGTTCTGAGTCTAGGACCCAGGTTGAAACATGAAATGGCTGAGCGATTGAGAGTGTCTGGCGAAGCAAGCTATGATGTAGCAGCAGAACTGGAAGCAGGATATGGCCAGTTCCACTGTAGGCCTGATAGAACTCCTCTGGGCAATGTTCCCTCTAAGCTGTGGGGTCTTGTGAGCAAAAATTCTACTCTGTGAGATCCTGGCATTAAAGTCGTGAGCGAGCGATTTGGCTGCTGCATGAATTAGTCTGCTCTGGAGTCCTCCTTCCTGAGCCAAGACAAAAATGTGTGAGCCGGAGGCTAAAAAACTGTGAGCTAGCTCACACTAACTCAGCTTTGAGGGAACCCTGCCTCTGGGGGCCTGATCTGGCCCCTGGGCCGCGTGTTTGACACCCCTGCTCTAAGCATTGCATTCTTCCGGCTCAGCATTTATGGAGGTTCAGTCTACTTATGACTATTAACCCTCAGGTTAATGGAACCTCCATGTTCAGAGGCAGCATAGCACTGAATATTAGGTCTTCGGGACACAAAACGGAAGAGGGATTTTTGCCTTCTTGTTCTACTTCGGGTTTCCTGAAATATCTGGTTTGCTGCTGTTTGAGAGTGGATGCCGGATTAGGTTGTCTGACCCAGCGGGGCTCTTTGGGGTGTGCTTCTGCTTTCTTGGAAGACCCATTCTCAATGAAGGAGAACCAAATAAATAAATGGTGGCACTTAGAAATAGCTGCCTCTGTTTCCTTCTGGCTTTTCCCAGCTGAGTGTAATCAGTGTATTAATGTTTGAGACCACACCAAACCCACTGTGTTGGCTTGACCTAAGATATTGTAGGCGTTAAGTTTTTCTTGATGGGTGCAGGTTTATCGAAATTGATAAAATCCTTCCTAAAGATAGTAATACTCTTCTCCCTCCCTGGCATTCTTTAAGCAGCAATTGGACAAACACTTGTAAGGGATGCTTTAGGCTGATCCTACATTGTGCATAAGTGGTTAAGATGCTGAACTGCAGGCTGAGGAAGGTCGGTAGTTCAGCAGTTTGAGACCCGGGTGCCGCATGACGGAGTGAGCTCCCGTCTCTAGTCCCAGCTCCTGCCAACCTAGCAGTTTGAAACCAAGAAACTGCAAGTAGATAAATAGGTCCCGCTTCGGTGGGAAGGTAACAGCGTTCCGTGCGCCTTGGTGTTTAGTCATGCCAGCCACATGACCACGGAAACGTCTTCGGACAGCGCTGGCTCTTCGGCTTGGAAATGGAGATGAGCAGCGCAACCCTAGAGTCGGACTCGATTGGCTTTCGAGCAAGGGAACCTTTACCTTTACATTGTGCAGGGGGTTGGACGATGGCCTGTCCCTTCCAACTCTGCGGTCCTTTCCACACTGGACCACAAATCCTGGTTCAATCCTGTCCCCAAACTTACAATCTACTCTGCACGAGTTTCCCCCTGTAATTACCTCAGTGTATCTTTTGTTTCCACTTTACATTGAGGTCAGCCCGATTTCGCCCCACACTTGTCCCGGGGATCAACGGATGCTGTTATAACCAGGGATAAATGCAAGGTATTGTGTCACGAGTTGAACTCTGATAAAACCAGGGATGAGATCCAAGTGCGGAAAGGACCTGTGTGATTCTATGATTCTACTCTTTGTTGTTCAGTTGCACAGTCAAGTCCGACTCTTCGCGACCCCATGGACCAGATCACGCCAGGCCCTCCTGTCTTCCGCCATCCTCTGAAGTTTGCTCAATTTCATGTTCGTTGCATCGATGACACTGTCTAACCATCTCATCCTCTGCTGTCCCCGTCTTCTTTGACCTTCAATCTTTCCCAGCATCAGGGTCTTTTTCTCCAGTGAGTGCTCCCTTCTCATTGGGTGGACAAAGTCTTTGAGCTTCAGTTTCATTGTCTGGCCTTCCAGGGAACAGTCCGGGTTGATTTCTTTTAGGATTGACTGATTTGATCTCCTTGCAGTCCAAGGGACTCTCAAGAGTCTTCTCCAGCACCATAGTTCAAAAGAATCTATTCTTCTGCGCTTGGCCTTCCTTATAGTCCAACTCTCGCAGCCATACATGACTACTGGGAATACTCTAAATAATGTCAAATTCTGAATTTAGGTAGTGAGAATGGTAGTATAGTATTTTAGAGATAGACCAAGATGGGCAGCCGTGTTAGTCTGTCTGTGGCAGCAGAAAAGAGCAAGAGTCCAGTAACGCCTTAAAGTCCAACAAAATAATGTCTCACTTCTTCAGTATCTTAGAGGTCCAGTGCAGATTCTTGGCAGAACACACATTTTACATGCAGAAGGTTCCAGGTTCAGTCCTCGGCTTCTCCGCTTAAAGTATCTCAGGTGGTAGATGCTGGAGAAGACCTTTCTCCGCCTCAGAGGAAGCCTGAGGTGGACTGACTGTATAAGACGGTCGTCCGGGTTCGGCATCTGAGATTTGGTTGGGATTTTCACATGGAAGTGTCAGGATTGAGAACTCCACCTACCTCTCCACAGATTTATGGCCGTCCCCGGTGGAATGGCACACCTGTGTTCAAGCACTCGGTGTGGGCCAACGTGCCGAATTACCTCATGACTTC
Organism: Gekko japonicus; assembly: GCF_001447785.1. Taxonomy (NCBI): domain Eukaryota; kingdom Metazoa; phylum Chordata; class Lepidosauria; order Squamata; family Gekkonidae; genus Gekko; species Gekko japonicus. The sequence continues at coordinate 256,798 of NW_015176473.1, forward strand.
ACTCGGGTAGAATGTAGGGCGGAGGTGGGAAAATACGATGTCGTTACGATGCATATTGTTCTGACATCCCGTTTTTATGACCTCATGATAAACTCAACTAGATGTTATTGCGGGGGTGGGGGAGACTTTTCCTTGAAGTTGTGGGGGTGGTATTTGCCCTCGCCCCCCGTCTTCTCTGGTCAGTTTGTTGTGACGTCCTGGCTCCACAGGTGAAGTTGCTGACCTCTTGTCCACTCTGGGCCTCCTCCTTGCACCTTAAATTTTGCAGAGACTCAGTTCTGAATCGGCTCCAAGCCAGTGGTATGGATCGAGTGTTCCGATGGGAACCCTTTCAGATGAAACATCACCTCTGGAAGCGACCTTGTGTAAGATGGCATTTCCACACTGTGGCGTTGAGTGGTGGAAAATGTTATCAAGTCACTGCCGAGTTATGTCAACCCCGTAAGGTTTTTAAGGCAAGAGATGTTCAGAGGCTTTATTCTGTTTTGAGAGATGTTCTTCTCCATTACTTATACAATGAAATAGGTGAAACTATTGAACTCCATGTGAATTGGGCAGCTTTTCCATTGAAGTGCAATTTTTCATACATCACCATCTTATAGACTCTTGGTTAGAGGAAGACGTTTGTCGAAACGGCATCGCATTCCGGAGACCACCGTCCCGTCGTTGTCATCTTCTATCTTTATGTATCTGAACTTACACATTTGAATGTATTATTATCACTTTTGTACATTTCATATTTATAACTTTACGGTTTTCGTTAAAGAAATATTGAGCGCACTGTGTACAGTTCTTGTGGTTCTATTTTTGCAGAGGTGGGTGTTGCCATTGCCTGCTTCTGTGTAACGACTCTGGACCTCCTTGGTGATCTCGACCCATCCAAGTACTAACCAGGGCCAAACCTGCTTAGCTTCCAAGATTTTAAGGCAAGATACATTCACCTCTGAGTTTTTTCCCCATGGCCTACCTAGAGATGTGAAGGCCCGGGAAGAAAACGGAAATATTCAGGAAAAAAACGTTTTCCCCCCATTTTTTTTCCTGAAGCCTTTTTTATTTTTGTCCGAAACATTGGAAAAAGAAAAGAGAAGGGGGAAAAAATTGATTATGGAACATTTTATTTTAACATGATGAATAAAATGTTATAGGACAAGGTGTTCAAATATTTCCCAAATCATTTCTAAAAAATATGTATGGTATCAGATTGATCTAATTTCTGTGCACTGAGGACAAGCAAGTCCTAGGTTACCAACTGAACTCTCCAATGCAAGAACAAGATGCATTTCTTCCTTTAGGAGGTGCTATTGTCACAAGAAAAGAAAAAGGTTTCAGTTTTGATTTTGCATGTGGGTGGGCATTCTGTTTGTAATCATGGTTTGGATACACTATATTTTTAATATGCTAGTTGTGATAATTTCATGCCAAGTAAAAATGTCCATAGTCATACTTTATGTTCCTAAAGTGACAGAATGACTTTCAATCTGGAAAAGAAAGAAGAAAAAAATAACAAGAAGAAGAGATTGGATTTATACCCCGCCCTTCACTTGGAGTCTCAGCGCGGCTTACAAACTCCTTTCCCTTCCCCTCCCCACAACAGACACCCTGTGAGGTGGGTGGGGCTGAGAGAACTCTGACAGAATCTGCTCTTTCAGGAACAGCTGTGCCAGAGCTTGTGACTGACCCAAGGTCACATCAGCAGGTGCAAGTGGGGGAGTGGGGAATTAAACCCGGTTCTCCCAGATTAGAGTCTGCACACTTAACCACTACACCAAACTGGCTCTCTCAGCCCCACCTACCTGTCAGGGTGTCTGTTGTGGGGAGGGGAAGGAGATTAGTTGCTGTAGATTTTCCAGGTTGTCTGGCCGTGGTCTTGGCATTGTAGAACCTGACGTTTCGCCGGTAGCTGTGACTGGCATCCTCAGAGGTATAACACAGAAAGATGGAGTACTCTCTGTGTCAAGGTGAGAAGAAAATGGTAGGCAGGTAATTTATATCTACTCCAGAAGGTGGGGCTGAGTCATTATCTTGTAGGAGAGACCCCAGGCTATGAACATGCTAATGGAGGAGCTTTCCTGAGGAGGTTCTTTTGTATATGGATTGTTTCCTGAGGAGGTTTCCTGTTTCCTGACTCAGCCCCACCTTCCGGAGTAGATATAAATTACCTGCCTACCATTTTGCTTCTCACCTTGACACAGAGAGAGTACTCCATCTTTCTATGTTATACCTCTGAGGGTGCCAGTCACAGTTCCTGGCGAAACGTCGGGTCCTACAATGCCGAGACCACGGCCACACAACACGGAAAATCTACCACAACTAATGAACTCCGGCCGTGAAAGCCTTTGACAACATATGGAAAGGAGTTTGTAAGCGGCTGAGACTCCTTCAGGTAGTGAAGGGCGGAGTATAAATCCAATCCCTTTGTCTCTTTTTCTTCATCTTCTGATTATCTCTTGTTTTGAAAACTACCTGGTCACCACAGCACTTTCCGTCACCACCGAAGTTTCTATGGGAGGAACTGATGGGGGTTGACTTAGGAGTCAGTAGAATCATAGAGTTGGAAGGGCCCTCCAGGGTCATCTAGTCCAGCCCCCTGCACAATGCAGGAGATTCACAAATACCTTCCCCCCACCACCACCTCCAATGACCCCTGTTTCATGCAGGGGCAGTCTTCAACTGGTAAGCTACAAGCTACAGTTATTTTCGGTTTGGATGCATTCCACACTAATAGGGATGGGAATGAAAAAAAAGAAAAAAGACATGCATTTAAAATATTTATATAGCCACCTTTCTTCCAAGTATTAAGGTGGTCCCTGCTTCCAGCAGTGAGTTCCACCTCTGTGTTGTAGTTGTTGCTAGGCGTGTCAGGAATTCTCTTTTAAACCCTTTAACCAGTCACTATTCTGAAGACGGCTTATGACTTCATTTTGGAAACAAAAGAGGCTGGGCTAAAATGTCAGGCAAGCAGACAGCTTTTCAAAGCCGTGCCTGAGACAAAATGGCATGTCCCACTGAATCATCTGTTTTACTTGGCACCCAAAAGTCATTAAGTTGTGAGGCCAGAGGATGTAGGGATGAAGTTCCATAGGCACTGCCCAGAAAAAAACGGTCCCTCTCTGCCAGCAGGGGCCACCCACAGAGAGGCCATGCTAGTTAATATCTCCTTTTTAAAAAAAATAACAACCCTGTTGTTGAAGATTTGATAATACACTGATTTAAATCCGTGAACTATTTGTGGTTTGACACACAGATGGTGACTTAAATCGTAGCATTTCTCCAAACCCACTTAAACTTCGTTCCGTCTCATTTCTGCCGTTCTCTTTTTGTACCTTTCCCCCAAAATTTGAGAGGTGTACAGGTGAGGACTTGGCATGGTGTCAGGGCAGAGTCCCCCGGTCAGCACCCGCCAACTGTTGTCGCTAGTCATAGAATCATAGAGTTGGAAGGGGCCACACAGAGATCACCTAGTCCAGCCCCCCGCCCAATGCAGGACCAGCCTAAAGCATCTCTGACAACTATTCGTCCAGCCCCTTCTTGAAAGCTGCCCGTGAAGGGGAGCCAACCACCTCCCTAGGCAGCTGGTTCCACCTTTGAACCCACCTTGAAACCGCTCTGACCATGAAAAAGAGTTTTCCTAATATCCAGCCGATACCTTTCTGCATGTAATTTAAACCCGTTGCTTTGAGTCCTCTCCTCTGCTGCCAACTGGAATGGCTCCTTGCCCTTCTCCAAACGACAGCCTTTCAGATATTTAAAGAGAACCGTCATGTCCCCCCTCAGTCTCCTCTTCTCCAAACTAAACGTTCCCAGGGCCCTCAAGGCCTTTCCTCGTAGGGCTCGGTCTCCAGACCCCTGATCATCCTCGTCGCTCTCTTCTGCGCCCTCTCGATTTTGCCCACATCCTTTTTGAGGCCTCCAGAATTCACTGCTTCCCATGTCTGCATTTGGCAAGAGCCGCCCTGTGATGTACAAGCAGCAGCACTCTGTGAAAAAGTTTTCCCTAATATCCAGCCGATATCTTTCTGCATGTAATTTAAACCCGTTGCTTCGGGTCCTCTCCTCTGCTGCCAACTGGAACGGCTCCTTGCCCTCCTCCAAATGACAACCTTTCACATATTTAAAGAGAGCCATCATGTCCCCCCTCAGTCTCCTCTTCCCCAAACTAAACGTTCCCAGAGCCCTCAGCCTTTCCTCGTAGGGCTCGGTCTCCAGACCCCTGATCCTCCTCGTTGCTCTCTTCTGCACCCTCTCGATTTTGCCCACATCCTGTTTGAAGTGTCCATCTCAAAGGACCCAAGGTTCTTCCCTCCCTTCTCCTTTGTACTTTATGTCCTCATCAGGACTGTAAAAAAGAAAGAAGTGATCAGATCTTTCCTCCCCCAAGTCTTCCAAGTTTGGGCTGCAGGCGATGTAGGTGAAACGGTGTGTTTCTGAAGAAGAATGTTCTTGCAAAAGGCAAGACGTAGCTTGCAGGGGAACATCTGCAGCCGGCCTGTTCTGCCGGAGACGTGTTTGTGTCCCGCTGCCTGCTCCGACTTGTTGCCTTGCGGCAGGAACAAAAGTGTCTCAACGGGAAAGGCAGCGAACTCAACGTTTGCTTAAGAGAAGCGGGGTTTCCCCCCACTCCCCCTTTCTAAACCCTGGGGAACTTTTAATAAATCTTTTTTGGCTTTTTTTAAAAACAGCAGAAAGTAGGTGTGGTTACTGGGGCAGAAGGGAGTTGCAGCTTGTTTGTTTGGAAACATCCAAAACGGGTGGCGCAAACCCTCTCTCTTGTCGGATCCGTTTTCGGGGAGGACAGATTGGCGTGTCAAAGTGGCCCAGGAGTGAGCTAAGTGGAACCCCACTGGACCTGCCAGGGCCAGAGGTCCCGCCGGCATCAGTCACGGAATGCGGTAGATTACATGAGAACATAACAGAAGCCAGTGTTGGATCAGGCCAACAGCCCATCCAGTCCAACACTCTGGGTCACACAGTGGCCAGAAACACCAGGTGCCATCAGGAGGTTCAGCAGTGGGGCCAGGACACTAGGAGCCCTCTCACTGTTGCCCCCCCCCCCAAGCTCCAAGAATACAGAGCATCCCTTGCCCCAGACTGAGAGTTCCTATAAGAACGTAACAAAAGCCAATGTTGGATCAGGCCAATGGCCCCTCCAGTCCAACACTCTGGGTCACACAGTGGCCAAAAACACCAGGTGCCCTCAGGAGGTCCATCAGTAGGGCCAAGACACTAGGAGCCCTCTCACTGTTGCCCCCTCCAAGCTCCAAGAATACAGAGCATCACTGCCCCAGACATAAGAACATAAGAGAAGCCAATGCTGGATCAGGCCAATGGCCCGTCTAGTCCAACACTCTGAGTCACACAGTGGCCAAAAATACCAGGTGCCCTCAGGAGGTCCAGCAGTGGGGCCGGGACACTAGAAGCCCTCCCACTGTTGCCCCCCGCCCCCGGCACCAAGAATACAGAGCATCCCTTGCCCCAGACTGAGAGTTCCTATCTATACGTTGTGGCTAATAGCCACTGATGGACCTCTGCTCCATATTTATTTATTTATTTATTTCCACCTGCTCTATCCCATGCATAATCTTATCAACCTTGATCATGTCACCTTTCAGCCGTCGTTTCTTCAAGCTAAAGAGCCCTAAGCGCTTTAACCTTTCCTCATAGAGAAAGTGTTCCAACCCTTTGATCGTTCTACTTGCCCCTTTCTGCACTTTTCCCAATGCTATAATATCCTTTTTGAGGTGTGGTGACCAGAACTGTACACAGTACTCCAAATGAGGTCGCACCATTGATTTATACAGGGGCATTATGATATCGGCTGATTTGTTTTCATGATGCGCAAGGGCATACCCATCGTAATCCTTGCTGTTGCATGGCCGCTGGCGTACCGCCACTGCCGGAGGGACTCCGCTTGGTTTGCTCCTGGCTCCCAGAAGCCCCCTAAGAACTTTCCCCAGTAAATTTAAGGGGCCAGTCCTCCACCGGTTCTTTTTTTTTTTGGTTTAGGGTTAGGGTAGGACAGCAGTTTGGTAGGACAGCAGACTTTGTTGTCTCACTAAATGGGAGAACTGTGAAATAAAGGGAGAGAGAAGAGAATGGTCCATGAATGTGGGATTTGGCAAGGAAACGGACTGGTACACAGTGGATATCTTTGGGACAAGCCCGTGCCCTCCCTCGTTCTCTGCGCTGCACAAACATGTCAGGGCACGGGCGGGTTGCGCTCTCTCGGCAGTCGGAAGGAAGGAAAAAGTGTAGTGTGATTTGCCAAGTGCGGTCCGTCTCTGCCCTTAGCTTCCAGAGATCCACTGGAGGTGCTTGGGGTCTCTCTCGAATGGAGAACAGCCCGGCCCAAGCCTGCCTCGCGATTGCTTTGGTGCTGAGTCGGATCGTTTTCCCTCCCTCCAGCAGAGGACCTGACACATTCTCCGAGAATATGGTGGCCTCTTCCTGGCTGCGTTTGGAAACAAAGCCCGTAATCTGATTCACGGGTGTGAGTCTAAAAACACTTCCTATCCTGTAGCTGAGCCGTTTTGCACCGTGGCAGAATTCCCCGAGAACCGTGCGTGAACCTGATCCAAAGCAGGATGGGGTTGAGGGGAGAGGAGAGATGGGTTCACTCGACCTAATAAAGGCAGCAGAGTTTTGAGGTGGTGCGGCAGTCGAAGGCACAACCGAGACGTTCTTGCTTTCGCAATCAGGAGATCGGTTGGAGGCAGACCTGAAATTTGCTGTCCCAAGTTCTCTGAATCTGTGTTTGTTTTTCAAAGTTCCAGAGGGCAGCCATTGTTGGTCTGCAGTGGAACGCCTAGATTTGAGCCCAGTAGCATCTTAGTGAGGCCATGGCGGCTCAGAGGTTAAGAAGCCGCAGACCGGAAGGTCTGTAGTTCGGCAGTTTGAGACCCGAGTGCCGCATGACAGAGTGAGCTCCCGTCTCTGGCCCCGGCTCCTGCCAACCTAGCAGTTTGAAACCAAGAAACTGCAAGTAGATAAATAGGACCCGCTTCGGTGGGAAGGTAACAGCGTTCCGTGCGCCTCGGCGTTTAGTCATGCCGGCCACGTGACCATGGAGAAGTCTTCGGACAGCGCTGGCTCTTCGGCTTGGAAACGGAGATGAGCAGTGCCCCTAGAGTCAGATCCGACTGGCTATCGAACAAGGGAAACCTTTACCTTTAGCATCTTAGAGACGCACAAGGATTTGGGGGCGTGAGCTTTCAGGGGTCAGATAGCCCCAAATCTCATCAACCTCCAAGGTGCTACTGGACTCGAAGCTAACTGGATTTTTTTCAAAATCTCTAGACCCGTGAGAAAATTTGGACAGCCGCCTCCAAGCCTGGAAGTGATCCTCTCGTTCTGTGTCGGTCAAGCTAACCTGCTTGAGTTCCAAGTGTTTTGCAAGTAGCAGTTAATCTCTGCAGGAGTCGCTGTCATTTTTTTTTTTAATGGGGTTGTTACACAATCCTTTACCCCCCTTCCCTTTTAAGGAGATAGTGGGAGAGGGGAGGGATCCTATCTCATCTTGGGCTGTGTCTGCATGTTGTCGCCTTGAGCCAGTGAACTTCCTGTCCGTCCGTCCCCCCCAAAAAAACTTGCTCAAGGGGGGGGTTCCTGAAGGGTGACTCTTCTTGCGCTGTTTTGCTTTGTAGGCTCCTGCTTAAAACACTGAGGCAGAGAGGAAGGAAAACAGGGATGGGATGTCTTCAGCCTCTGCTAAATTTGCTAAAATTATAGGGTTTGTTTCTCTCCCCCCTCCTTTGTGGTTCGTTATATTTTTTTCCCCCTTCAAGTGCCCAGCCCAGACGCCTCCGCCCTTTTGGAATTTGCACACCAAAGTTCTCAGCTCTGTCGAGAAGACGGAAAGTTCGCGCATTTAACCCTCCAGAAGGAAAGTTCGCGCATTTAACCCTCCATCTGGATTCTGTACCGAGACGCTGCTTGGCAATGCAGCGTTCCCGGATGGATTCTTTTATACATCCGCAATAAGAACTACTTTGAATTGTGTTATCTGTTCCCCGCCAGGAACTCAGGGAAGTCGAATGAAGGATTATTTGCTAAATCCAAGGCAGAAAATTCCCGGAGATGGGGGGGGAGTGGAGGACAGGGTTTGGGGAGAGGAGGAACCTCAGTGGTGTATAATGCTGTAGGGTCCACCCTCCAGAGCGGCTGTCGTCTCCAGGCAAACTGATCTCTTTAGTCAGAAGATCCGTTGTCGTTCCAGGCGATCTCCAGGTCCTGCCTGGAGTTTGGCAGCCCAATCTGAGCCAGTTTGGCGTCGTGGTTAAGTGCGCGGACTCTAATCTGGGAGAACCGGGTTTGATTCCCCACTCCTCCACTTGCACCTGCTGGATGACCTTGGGCAAGCCGTAGTTCTGTCAGAGCTGCCCTTGAAAGATCAGTTTCTGTCAGAGCTCTCTCAGCCCCGCCTCCCTCACAGAGTGTCTGTTGTGGGGAGGGGAAGGGGAAGGAGATTGTCAGCCGCTCTGAGACTCCAAGTGAAGGGTGAGGGATAAATCCAATCTCCTCCTCCTCCTCTTCTTTTTCTGCTGCTGCTTCTGCTGCTTCTGGTTAAGCTGAGAGTGGATCTGTCAGGACCACTTGATGACACTCATGGTTTGGGATCTTCTCAGTGCATCTCAAGTCCAGCAGGCCAGTTTGTGGAAACATAGAGTTGGAAGGCACCCCAAGGGTCATTGAGTTCAGCCCCCTGCACAGCACCGGGAATTCACAACTTCCCACCCTCTCCCCATGACCCCTGCCCTGTGCCCCAGGGAAGGCAGAAGGTTCCATTGCTACCAGTTCTCGACGAAATGTTACTTGGGTGGATTGCGTGATCTAGGAGAAAGAAGGAAGCTCGTCGAATTGCGCAGGACTGAGTGCGCTGTGCATGCAACCGTGATTCAGATCTGCTTTTCAGTGCCCGGAGAGATGTGTTGATGAACAGGGACTGTGTGATGCGCAATTATGCCAATTAGGGGGTTTGCAACTGATGTACGCAGGGTGTGTTTTGCAATGCGGCGCTGAATCAGGGTTAAAATTGCCACATCCACTCAGGAAGGTTACTGTCCCGCACAAGGCTCCCTCTAAACTGTGGAGTCTTGTGAGCAAAAATTCTACTTTGTGAGCTACTGGCATTAAAGTTGTGAGCAGGGGTCGTTTCGTAGAAAAAGAGCTAGGGGGACTCATTAGCATAACTCATTAGCATATGCCACACCCCCTGACATCAGGAGCCCGGCGGTGGACCTGCAAGGCCGGCGGGAGTGCAAGGAAGCCCCGCGAAGGCCCTCCCTGGCCCCAAGCAGGCAGGGGTGGGAAGAGGCAGGGAGGAAGCAACTTACCCTCCCTCTTCTCCTGCCTCCTCCTGGCTGAATGAGGGCCAGAAGCGGGGCGGCTGGAAGCAGGGGGCGGGGCTTCGTCGTGTGCCCCGCCCCCCGCACCTCACCCAGGGGAACTGCGTTCCCCCGCGATCCCCCCCGAAATGACCTCTGGTTGTGAGCAATGTTCCCTCTAAGCTGTGGAGTCTTGTGAGCAACAATTCTACTTTGTGAGCTACTGACATTAAAGTTGTGAGCGAGCGATTTGGCTGCTGCATAAATTAGTCTGCTCTGGAGCCATCCTTCTTGAGCTAAGACAAAAATGTGTGAGCCGGGGGCTAAAAAACCGTGAGCTAGCTCTCGCTAACTCAGCTTAGAGGGAACACTGGTTGTGAGCGAGCAATTTGGCTACTGCATAGATGGGTTAAAACGGCCACATCCACTCAGGAAGGTTACGGTCCCGCACAATGCTCCCTCTAAGCTGTGGAGTCTTGTGAGCAAAAATTCTACTTTCTATTCTGTTGTGTCTTTCGTTTCTTTGTAGGATCTTTCTGTGAAACCAATAAAATCTGTTGGTTTTTTTTAAATTCTACTCTGTGAGCTCCTGGCATTAAAGTTGTGAGTGAGCAATTTGGCTACTGCATGGATGGGTTTGCTCTGGGGCCCTCCTTCCTGAGCGAAGACAAAAATGTGTGAACGGGCGGCTAAAAAACTGCGAGCTAGCTCACACTGACTCAGCTTAGAGGGAACACTGGTCCCGCATGCGCTCAGCCAGCGAGTGAGAGGCAGGAACAGCCACAAAAGTGAAGGATGCATTTTTGCACTTCCTTACCTGTGACTGGCCAGCGCAAGTTCTGGATGGGGGCCCTCACATTCAACTCTTTGGGAGGATCCAGGCTGAGGTGTTCGCAGGTATATGTGAACATCCTATACAATAGGTGTATATTCATCTGTGTTTACTTATTTTTGGTCTTTTTAACTGGTGATTCTGTTCCACATCAGGAACAGAATTTTAAATATATGTCATATGTCGTCCTCCTCTCTCACTTGGTCTCTCAGCACATCACACAGAGTGAGTAAGTACAGCTGACGGATGGGATATCCAGTCTTCAATGCAATAGGATTTGGGTTGCAGGACCAGCCGGAAGTCTAAAAAGAACAGAACCAAAGCAAAGCAAAGCATCAGTCTCAACATGACACATTAAGTGATACAAAAATGACATAATAGGATCCTAGTTTCAGGGAGACCTACGCGGTCGTATAGACCACGGTCCCCAAGGATCTATCCAAGTAACTTTCTGAACCATTAGTACAGTACAAAACAGCAAGAGTCCCATAGCACCTTAAAGACTAACAAAATTTGGGGCAGTGACCCAGTGCCCCCTCTAAGCTGTGGAGTCTTGCGAGCAAAAATTCTAATTTGTGAGCTACTGGCATTAAAGTTGTGAGCGAGCGTTTTGGCTCCTGCATAAATTAGTTTGCTCACACTAAGTGAGCTTAGAGGGAACACCGGCAGTGACTCACGAAAGCTCCTCCCCTGCCCCAAATTGTGCTCGTCTTGAAGGGGCTACAGGACCCTTGCTCTTTTCTACTGCTACAGACAGACTTAACATGGCGAACTCCCCCCTCCCCCGGATATAGTACAGTGCAACCCTGTGCGTAGAGAAGCTGTCTTGACTAATTTAGTTTTGCATAGAACAAAGAGTCCAGTGGGCACCTAAGACCAACAAAAGTTTTATTCAAGGTGTGAGCTTTCGCGTGCAAAGCACACTTTTTTCAAGTACAGTGGCATGTTTGAGTCTGAACCTTACCTCCTGTTCCACTGTATTTGAAAAAGTGTGCTTTGCACGCGAAAGCTCACACCTTGAATAAACCTTGGTTGGTCTTAAAGGTGCCGCTGGACTCTTAACTTTGTTCTACTCCTTCAGACCAACACAGCTGACCACTTTGATCTGTCACTTTTGCATAGTTTGCAGAAAGCCAGGGGAAGTGAAGCCTTCCTGATCTCCACAGGCAGCCCGTTCCGTAAGATGAGGGCCACAACAGAAAAGACCACGTGTACGGGCAGTTGTTTATTTGAATATATGCATTAAGAAGCTGCTTTTATAGCAAGTTAAGAGGCTGCTCCAGCTAACCTCATGGGAAGGATGTGCTCCGTGGCTATTTGGGCCTGCTGGAAACGCTTGCTGTGCTTGAGGGCCTTCAGTCTGATCTAGGGGAACAGATTTTTTTACGGTGTTTCTGTATGGTTTGCTCAGGTTTCATTTCTGAGCAAGCTAGATGCTACATGTTTGAAATAGTACCGGCAGCTTTCGAATCTGAGTGGGTTCACTCTGCCTCCCAAGGACAGGCGTGTGAATTTCTGCCCAGCTACATGGCCCCAACCACCAGGACACAGTATCTTATTCCCAGACACTGAAAGGCTGGACAACACATCCAGTTACCAGCTCAGATTACACGGGGAAGCCATTGAAATTCATAAACACAAAAACACCATTTCAACAGGAAAGAAGAGAGTTTAAAAATAAACAGGGCACGGTTTCCTGTCCTGAAAAACTCAAAATGCTCTACATCTTACAACAGCACTACAGATAAGATTAGAATTTCAACAGCCCATCTATATGCAAAACAACCTCCTCAGGAAAGCTCCTCCATTAGCATCTCACAGCCCGGGGAACTTCTCCAAGATAATGATTCAGCCCTACCCCACCTTCCTGAGTAGATATAAATCACCTGCCTACAATTTTTCCTTCTCACCTTGACACAGAGAGTCCTCCATCTTTCTGTGTCATACTTCTGAGGATGCCGGTCACAGCTGCTGGCGAAACGTCAGGTCCTACAATGCCAAGACCACGGCCACACAGCCCAGAAAATCCACAACTAACCACCAGAGTGTTTGATCCTCTTTGTCCAGGCCCATAGCCACAGGGGGGCTTTCAGGGGGTAGATGACCCCTCCAGCCCCCTCCGGGAGAAAGACAGACCGACCCCCGTTGCTGCCAACTCCAGATAGGGAGGTTCTTGGAGATTTGGTGGCAGGGTTTGGTGAGGAGAAGAACCACAAGGAGGTATAATGCCGTAGAGTCCACCCTCCCAAGCCGCCATTTTATCCAGGGGGACCAATCTCTGTAGTCGGGGGGTCAGTTGTAATTTAGGAGATCTTCAGGCCCCACCTGGAGGTTGGCAGCCGTAGGGGGAAGGAGCTGCAGTGCCCAAACGGCAAACAGAAATATGGTTCTGTTGTCGTCTACCATGCGTTCCACCACCATGTGAACTCCCCAGTGGAGGTAGCGTTTTTAGCCTCCTTCCTGACAAAGGGATGTCCATCTGCTCCTGCACCGGCGTCCATCCTCAAAAAGGATATTATAGCATTGGGGAAAGTGCAGAAAAGGGCAACTAGAATGATAAAAGGGTTGGAACACTTTCCCTGTGAGGAAAGGTTAAAGCACTTGGGGCTCTTTAGCTTGGAGAAATGACGGCTGAGGGGGTGACGTGGTCGAGGTTTATAAGATTATGCGTGGGATAGAGCAGGTAGAGAAAGAAGTGCTTTTCTCCCTTTCTCACAATGCAAGAACTCCTTGTGGGCACTCCATGAAATTGCTGAGGAGTCGGGCTAGAACGGATAAAAGGAAGTCCTTCTTCACCCAAAGAGTGATGAACACATGGAATTCACTGCCACAGGAGGTGGTGGCGGCTACAAGCATGAACAGCTTCAAGAGGGAGTAGATAAGCATATGGAGCAGAGGTCCGTCAGTGGCTGTTAGCCACAAGGCATAGATAGGAACTCTCAGTCTGGGGCAAGGGATGCTCTGTATTCTTGGTGCTTGGGGGGGGGCAACAGTGGGAGGGCTTCTGGAGTTCTGGCCCCACTGCTGGTCCTCCTGATGGCACCAGGTATTTTTGGCCACTGTGTGACACAGAGTGTTGGACTGGATGGGCCATTAGCCTGATCCAACATTGGCTTCTCTTATACTCTTGTGTCTGGGGCAAGGGATGCTCTGTATTCTTGGTGCTTGGGGGGTGGGGCAACAGTGGGAGGGGGCTTCTAGTGTCCTTGCCCCACTGCTGGACCTCCTGATGGCACATGGTATATTTGGCCCCTGTGTGACTCAGAGTGTTGGAAGGTTGTGCCTTTGGCTTGATCCACCACTGGCTTCTCTTATGTTCTTCTGTTCTCTTATCCTCAGCATGTGAAGTGGGCACATTTGGGCCTTTGGAAATGATCCGGCGCTGCAGTTTTACCCTTCCTCTTGTGTAACCCTTTGTCCATCTCTGTGTGCGCCTTGTCACACGGCAATTTTGAATGTTCTGGGTTTAGAATCTGAAAAAGGGCTAGCGCCGACTTTCTGTCCTCGCTTGAGCATGAACCATGCGTCATGCTCAGCGCTGAGTACAAACCACCCTGCTTGAAGGCCCCCCCCCATCCTATGGCAATGTTTTGGTCTCATCCTAGATTCCATGTACCTTGCAGCGAAAAAGATGTTAACAGTCTGGTGGGTTGAGAGAGAAAGGGAGAACCAAGAACAACACAGATTAGAAAGCCAGAGGGCTGAGATAACCATTCCTCTAATCATCGTGCATAATTGGGGAGGCGCTTAATTGGAAAATCTGATTAGGCTGTAACACTCCTGAGGGAATGCCTGCCTCTTGACTTGTTGTTGAGTGGGAAGGGATTTATTTTATTTTATTTTTAATTGGAAAGACCTCGGTGGTGGAGTTGCGCCTCTGAACGCACGCCTGTTGGCACAGTCTCTCTCTTTGTGTGGGGAAATGTGGCTGCTGTGATCTGTGCCCTTGACAGGCTTTTGAAGGCAAATATGGGCGATTCATGAAGCGGATGCTCACCACATTGCCTATTGGCTGGCCTTCCTGTCCAGCCTCCTCTGCCACCACGGCCATTGGCTGAGCTGTGGTCATGTCATGGAATCTCCCCAAACAGTCCAGCTTTGGACTGGGGAGAGGGAGGTCAGCAGTAGCAGTCTGGTGTCGTGGTTAAGTGCAGGCGGACTCTAATCTGGGAGAACCGGGTTTGATTCCCCACTCCTCCGCTTGCACCTGGCTGGATGACCTTGGGCAAGCCACAGTTCTGATAAGAGCTGTTTTTGAAAAAGGGCAGTTTCTGTCAGAGCTCTCTCAGCCCCACCGACCTCACAGGGTGTCTGTTGTGGGGAGGGGAAGGGAGAGGAGTTTGTCAGCCGCTCTGAGACACCTTCGGGTAGTGAAGGGCGCGGTATAAATCCAATCTCCTCCTCCTCTTCTTCTTCGTCCTCCACTTCCACCTGGCTGGATGACCTTGGGCAAGCCATAGTTCTGATAAGAGCTGTCCTTGAAAAAGAGCAAAGAGGGAAAAAAAGAGTTTGTAAGCCGCTCTGAGACTCCTTTGGGTAGTGAAGGGCGGGGTATAAATCGAATCTCTTCTTCTTCCTCCTCCTCCTCCACTCGTACCTGCTGGATGACCTTGGGCAAGCCATAGTTCTGATAAGAGCTGTTGCTGAAAAAGAGCAGTTTCTGTCAAGAGCTCTCTCAGCCCCGCCTACCTCACAGGGTGCCTGTTGTGGGGAGGGCGGGGTATAAATCCAATCTCCTCCTCCTCCTCCTCCTCCTCCTCCTCTTCTTCCTCTTCTTCTTCTTCTTCTTCTTCTTCTTCTTCTTCTTCTTCTTCCATGTTCAGAACAGTTCAGAACACATTTCTTTGAGGGAGATGGGAGGCCCGCTCTCTAGGTTCACGCAGGATATAGTTTGACAGGGAAGGAGGAACGGAAGGTATGTAGGGCAGGGGAGACACCCGAGAGTTTATGAATCTGAATAGGGAAAAGGTGCTGGAGCCATCGTAACAAAGGAAAAGAGGTTGCCACCGCTGGGTTAGGAAATACCTGGAGTTTTGAGGGCTGGAGCTTGGGGCGGGTGGGGGTTGGGGAGGGGACGGGCCTCAGGAGAAGAAGCGATTGGATCTATACCCCGCCCTTCACTACCCAAGGGAGTCTCAGAGCGGCTTACAAACTCCTTTCCCTCCCCCTCCCCTCAACAGACACCCTGTGAGGCGGGTGGGGCTGAGCGAGCTCTTTCCAGGACTGCCTGTGAGAGAACAGCTCTGAGAGAACTCGTGACTGGCCCAAGGCCCCACCAGCAGCTGCATGTGGAGGAGTGGAGAATCAAACCCGGTCCTCCCAGATTAGAGTCCGCACACTTAACCACGACACCCAACCGGCTTATATCTAATGGCAAAATGTCATGAAGCCCGCCTTCCAAAGCCGCCATTTTCTCCAGGAGGGCTGATGTCTGTCATCTGGAGACCAGGTGTAAGTCTGGGAGGTTTCCGGCCACCCCCTGAAGGTTGGCATCCCAACCGTGAGGTGAGAAATCACCTTCAATATGCAAATAAGAACTCTTGGGCACTCTATGCAATTGCTGAGCAGTCGGGTTAGAACAGATAAAAGGAAGTAATCTTAGGATGCATTCACAGAAGCACGGTGTCCGGATCACGGGAGGTGGTTGTTCCGCTCTATTCTGCTCTGGTCAGGCCCCACCTGGAGTCCTGTGTCCAGTTTTGGGCACCACATTTTAGGAAGGGTGTTGACAAGCTCGAGCGTGTCCGGAAGAGGGCAACCAGGATGGTGAGAGGGTTGGAATCCAAGTCTTATGAGGAAGGGCTGAAGGAGTTGGGTCTGTTTAGCCTGGGAAAGAGAAGGCTTAGAGGGGACATGATTGCAGTCCTCAAGTATTTGAAGGGCTGTCATGTAGAAGGTGGAGCGGATCTATTCTCTCTTGCTCCGGATTGCAAGACTAGATCTAAGGGGTGGAAATTAGAAGGGAGTAGTTACTGGCTAAATATCAGGAGAAACTTCCTAACTGTAAGAGTGGAACAGTCTGCCTCGGGAGGTGGTGGATGCTCCTTCGCTGGACGTTTTCAAGCGGAGGCTGGACGGCCATCTTCCGGGTGTGTTGTAGGGCTATCTTTCGGCTGTGCTCCTGCATAGTGCAGGGGGTTGGACTGGATGACCTGCAAAATCCCTTCCAAATCTCACATTATATGATTCTGTGTCCTTCTTCACCCAAAGAGTGATGAACACATGGAATTCACTGCCATAGGAGGTGGTGGCAGCTACAAGCATGGACGGCTTCAGGAGGGCATTAGATAAGCATATGGAGCAGAGGTCCATCAGTGGCTATTAGCCACAAGGTATAGATAGGGACTCTCAGGTTGGGGCAAGGGATGCTCTGTATTCTTGGTGCTGGGGGGGGGGCAACAGTGGAAGGGCTCCTAGTGTCCTGGCCCCACTGCTGGACCTCCTGAGGACTGGATGGGCCCTTGGCCTGATGCAACATTTGCTTCTCTTATGTTCTTATGTTCTTAAACAGTCAAGGCTGTAAGGCAAGAGAGTTACAAAGGAAGGGGGAAATGAGACTGGGATCATCAGCGTAGGGGTGCCTGTAGATAGGGTGGGTGTTTGGCAAAAGAGAAACAGGGCAGGCTTGCAGGACAAGGAGCTAAGAAGACACTGAGGCCAATGATTGGGGTGTGTGATATTGGAGGCGAGCACTCGCATACATGCAAAGGACACGAATCCTTGCAAAACCTGGGGACCGATCTGCTTCATACACGTTGCAACACCCCAGGAGCTGCCGGCGTTCCTAATTTCCTTATGTGTAATGCCTCCTTTGCATACAGACACTTCCCTTCCCTAATTAGTTAGCCCTTTCACTTTTACATAAAGGCTGCCATTAAAAGCGGAGGCCATGCCGCCTGCAGAGCAGAGGTTTGCGCTGTGTGGCAGGTCTTATGGCGCTGAGATGAGAAAACGTCTGTTTATTGGCAAGGTTTCTACTTGGCCCTTCTGCCCCCCTAGAAGCCACCAAGGTGGCTTAACAAATTTAAATATTACCTGAAAAGCCATTATAACTGACATGCAAATATATCGTTAAAACAAGTTAAAACAAAAGCTTTTAATAAGTGTAAGAGATAAAACAACAGTGACAACACATGGAATTCACTGCGACAGGAGATGGTGGCGGCTACAAGCATGGACAGCTTCAAGCAGGAATTAGATAAGCATATGGAGCAGAAGTCCATCGGTGGCTATTAGCCACAAGGTATAGATAGGGGCTCTGGGGCAAGTGATGCTCTGTCTTCTTGGTGCTTGGGGGGGGGGGCAACAGTGGAAGGGCTTCCAGTGTTCTGGCCCCACTGGTGGACCTCCTGATGGCACCTGGTATTTTTGGCCATTCTGTGACACAGAGTGTTGGACTGGATGAGCCATTGACCTGATCCAACATTGG
Organism: Gekko japonicus; assembly: GCF_001447785.1. NCBI lineage: Eukaryota > Metazoa > Chordata > Lepidosauria > Squamata > Gekkonidae > Gekko > Gekko japonicus. The sequence goes on from NW_015176473.1 coordinate 274,379, forward strand.
CTCCTCTTATGTTCTTATAGGAACTCTCGGTCTGGGGGAAGCGATGCTCTGTATTCTTGGTGCTTGGGGGGGGGGGTCAACAGTGGGAGGGCTCCTGGTGTCCTGGCCCCGCTGGTGGACCTCCTGATGGCATCTGGTATTCTGGCCACTGTGTGACACAGAGTGTTGGACTGGATGGGCCATTGGCCTGATCCAACATTGGCTCCTCTTATGTTCTTATGAAAAAGGGAACATTGAGGGAATGCTAAGCGGAACAAAGGGGAAAGGCCAAAGGGTATGCAAAGGATTCCTGGCCTGTAAACTTTGGCTGGAAGAAGTCTGGAGACCTGAGCATTTGGTTCACAGTCTGAATTATCCCAGTAATCCAGACACACCGTGGCACGTTATACTCCCTGCAAAATTATGCATGAGCTCTGATTAAGGCTGTAGAAAAATGAAAAAAAGCCCATGGGAACCTCAAAGGCTAATAGCATTACCAGAGGATATAGTGATGGCCACAGGCATAGATAGCTTTAAAAGGGGATTAGATAGATTTGTGGAGGATAAGTTTATCAGTGGCTACTAACCACGGTGAATGAGGGGAACCTCCCCATTCAGAGGAACTAATCCTCTGAATCCCAGAGCCAGGAAGCAACATTGGTGGAAGGCCTCTGCCCTGTTGCTGGCCCTCCAGAGGAATTGGTTGGCCACTGTGTGAGACAGGATGCTGGTCTAGAGGTAACCTCACTGGCCCAATCCAGCAGGGCTCTTCTGATGTCCTTCTCAGGGGAAGGCCTCAGACTCTGCCCTGTTGTTGGTCCTCCAGAAGAATTTGTTGGCCACTGTGTGAGACAGGATGCTGGACTAGATGGACCTTCACTGGTCTGATCCAGCAGGCCTCTTCTGATGTTCTTATGAAAGCCTTAGCCTCTCTGCTCTGTGGCTTTGCCACAGTAGACTAAGACATCTATCCACTTGCAGTCATCGTATAAGCCTGGAACACGCACGAAACTGCCTTCTACTGAAGCAGACCCTTGGTCCATTGAGGTCAGTGTTGTCTACTGCCAAGCTCTCCAGGGTCTCAGAGAGAAAGGCCTTTCACATCACCTCCTGCCTGGTCCTGTCAACTGGAGATGACGGGGATCGAACTTGGGACCTTCTGCATGCCAAGCAGATGCTCTTCCACTGAGGCACAACACCTTCCAAGATCAGTCTAATCTATTCAGACTAGCAGTGGCCATCCAGGGTCTCAGGCAAAGGTCTTTCCCATCACCTACTGCCTGGTCCATTTTACCGGAGATTCTGGGGATTGAACCTGGGATCTTCTGCATGCCAAGCAGACACTCCGCCCCTGAGCCATGCCCCCTCCCTTAGAAACCATTTAGAATCCAGGGACAGCCAAAAATGGCTCTCTCTGTATCCAAATTAAAGCTGTATGGGCAGCCGAAACGTTATGCGGGTTGTTTAGGAAAACTAGGTATGTGCCTTTTTTAAAAAACGGGTGTCCTGGTGATACCAAGGAATGTGCACTGGAGAAGGAGCGTTGTTAATAAGGAAGCAGGCACTCCGCCCCTGAGCCATGGCCCTTCCCTTAGAAACCATTTAGAATCCAGGAACGGGCGAAAATGGCTGTCTCTGTATCCAAATTAAAGCCGTATTGGCAGCCGAAACGTTAGGCGGGTTGTTTAGGAAAACTAGGTATGTGACTTTTAAAACAACGGGTGTCCTACGGTGATACTAAGGAATGTGCACTGGAGAAGGAGCGTTGTTAATATGGAAGCAGGCGCTCCGACCCTGAGCCATGGCCCCTCACTTAGAAACCATTTAGAATCCAGGGACGGCCGAAAATGGCTCTCTCTGTATCCAAATTAAAGCTGTATGGGCAGCCGAAACGTTATGCGGGTTGTTTAGGAAAACTAGGTATGTGCCTTTTTAAAAAGCGGGTGTCCTGGTGATACCAAGGAATGTGCACTGGAGAAGGAGCGTTGTTAATACGGAAGCAGGCGTTCCGCCCCTGAGCCATGCCCCCTCCCTTAGAAACCATTTAGAATCCAGGGACGGCCGAAAATGGCTCTCTCTGTATCCAAATTAAAGCCGTATTGGCAGCCGAAACGTTATGCGGGCTGTTTAGGAAAACTAGGTATGTGCCTTTTTTAAAAGCGGGTGTCCTGGTGATACCAAGGAATGTGCACTGGAGAAGGAGCGTTGTTAATAAGGAAGCAGGCGCTCCGCCCCTGAGCCATGGCCCCTCCCTTAGAAACCATTTAGAATCCAGGGACGGCCGAAAATGGCTCTCTCTGTATCCAAATTAAAGCCGTATTGGCAGCCGAAACGTTATGCGGGTTATTTAGGAAAACTAGGTATGTGCCTTTTTTAAAAGCGGGTGTCCTGGTGATACCAAGGAATGTGCACTGGAGAAGGAGCGTTGTTAATACGGAAGCAGGCACTCCGCCCCTGAGCCATGGCCCCTCCCTTAGAAACCATTTAGAATCCAGGGACGGCTGAAAATGGCTCTCTGTATCCAAATTAAAGCCGTATTGGCAGCCGAAACGTTATGCGGGCTGTTTAGGAAAACTAGGTATGTGCCTTTTTAAAAAGCGGGTGTCCTGGTGATACCAAGGAATGTGCACTGGAGAAGGAGCGTTGTTAATACGGAAGCAGGATCCGTCCCCTGAGCCATGGCCCCTCCCTTAGAAACCATTTAGAATCCAGGGACGGCCGAAAATGGCTCTTTCTGTATCCAAATTAAGGCTGTATTGGCAGCCGAAACGTTATGCGGGTTATTTAGGAAAACTAGGTATGTGCCTTTTTTAAAAGCGGGTGTCCTGGTGATACCAAGGAATGTGCATTGGAGAAGGTGCGTTGTTAATATGGAAGCAGGATCCGTCCCCTGCTGCTTACGTACGTATTGGGTGTAAATCTGTGGTGTACGGTGATTGAGACATCGAAAATGCATGCTGGCTGACCCAGCCCAACAAATAGATTGGAGTCCAGTAGCACTTTAGGGACCTGCAAGACTTCCGGGGGAGGACCTTTCAAGAACCAAAGCTCCCTCCATCAGTTGGAAGAGTTTTGAAGGGAATTTTTACTCTCAAAAGCTTTGAAAATTCTGTTTGTCTCGAAGGTCCCACTGGATTCGACTACGCTACTGCAGATCGATACGGCTGCCCTCTCGAAACTGGTTTATGAAATAATACGTTGAATAGATCACCCCTTTCAGCTAAGTTTCTAGTCCATGGGGGGGGGGAACAATATGTTCACCTGCTCATGTGTAGCCCTGTCGTCATTGGTTGCACAGTGACGGCTCACTCTCCTTATACCAACCAATGCACCAGTTATGATTCCCCATTAGCTCCCATGTTGTGCCGCCTGCCAGAGTTTTTGATCCTCTTTGCCCATGCTCAAGCAGTTCTGTGTTCCGATTATGTGGGGCAGCCTGCCCGAGGAGGTTGTGAGGGTGCCGTTTCTGTCAATTTTGAGGAAGAGACGAGACAGGTTCTTTTTTGGGAAGTATTTTGGTAATGTTTTAGGGCAAGAAGGAGCTGCGGTGGCTCAAGTGGTTAAGACGCTGAACTGCAGGCTGTGGAAAGTCGGTAGTTCAGCAGTCCGAGACCCGAGTGTGTCACATGACGGAGTGAGCTCCCGTCTCTAGTTCCAGCTCCTGCCAACCTAGCCGTTCGAAAGCAAGAAATTGCAAGTAGATAAATAGATACCCCTTCGGTGGGAAGGTAACAGCATTCTGTGCGCCTTGGTGTTTAGTCATGCCGGCCACATGACTACGGAGACGTCTTTTGACAGCGCTGGCTCTTTGGCTTTGAAACGGAGATGAGCACCGCAACCCTAGAGTCGGATTCGACTGGCTTTCGAGCAAGGGAACCTTTACCTTTACCTTAGGGCAAGAGGGCAGGAACGTTAATGAAGGCTCTCCTTGTGGCTGGTGTGTTGTGGTGGTTTTGTCGCTGGTGCCTCATACAGCTGTTGTGTGATGTCTTTTTTTTTGGCTTTTTTATAAGTTGTCAGAGGCCTTGGGGGGGGGGGGCAGGATTTAAATAAATAAGGCCTAACCAACGAAGGGAATAAGTTGCTGGCCCTCTTCTGCCTGATTTAAAGGCAAAGGCCCCTTTCCCATTAGTGTTCCAAACTGGATGTTATTCATTGTTGGCCCGATTTCGAGTAAAGCAATACATGGGTGGGGGTTTCCTACAGGAAACTTCATCCTGTTAATGAGCCGTCTCTGTAGCTCTATGGCCATTTCAAACAGTGCCGCTTCCCCCCCCCCCCGCGCGCGCGTGTGCGCCTTTTTTGGCCACGTAATCTTCCTCAGACTTTTAAAAAACGTTCTACTGTGAGTGCCGTAGCGCCAATCCAATATAACACTGCAGTTCTATACCGGCACCATTGAGATGCATTGACTGTTGCTCGTAGTTCTGTGTGTGAGAGAGAGAAAGATGGTCTTCAGACTGTGTGGACGGGCCCGTGGCTCAATGGTAGAGCAGGTTCAATCCCTGTCAGCTCTAGGGAAACAGATGTGGTGAAGTGAAATACCTCTGTCTGAGACCCAGGAGACAAATGTGGACAACCACGGCCTAATCAGAGAACAAATGCAAAGGAAACGTTCGTGAGAGTCTGGCCCAGAGATCAAGCCGTCAGCGAGACTCGCAAAGAAAAGGCTTTCTGTATATTATGGTCAACAAGCACGACGACACAATCAACAAATTCCTTCGAAGAAGAAGAAAATCCTAGTGTGAAAATACAACATCGACGTCGTCTCCGGATTATATAGCAATGTTTCAAAATTGGATCTTCCTCAGGAAGTATTAGCGTCGTACAAAAGCTCTCTTGCTCGTGTAAAGTGCTTTACAAAAAGTCATGAAAGGTAATAAATTCAGATCGGACGCTGATCTCAATAAGTGTTCAGGCTCAAATATGCTGCTAAGCTTCTGATGGATCCCAGGCATGGCAGAGTTTGAAACGTTGTTATATAATCCGGAGACGATGTTGAGGTTGTATTTCTCCTTCTTCTCCTTCTTCTCCTTCTCCTCCTTCTCCTTCTTCTCCTTCTCCTTCGAAGGAATTTGTTTATTGTGTCGTAGTGCTTGTTGACCATAATATACAGAAAGCATCTTTGCAAGTCCTGTTGACGGCTTGATCTGTGGGTCAGACTCTGACGACTGTTTCCTTTGCATTTGTTCTCTGAGACCCAGTAGAGCCGCTGCCACTCAGAGCACACAGTACTGACCTTGGTGGGCCGATGGTCTGATTGGGTATGAAGCGCCTTCTTGTGGATTCGTTTGAATTGTGGCTACAGAAACCCTTGGATTCTTCAGGCCTCGGTGTGGCCTGGCAGCTGCGCTGGACGCAGGCCAAGGGCCAAAGCCTCCCGGGCATTGGGTGGAGTTGGCAGGAAGTCTTACAAGGACATCAAGTGCTTCCTTGGATCTAGGAATACCCCAAAGCTGTGTACTGGAGGAGGAGTGCAGAAAGAGAGAGAGAGAGAGAGAGAGAGAGAAGGAAGGAAAGAAAGAAAGAAAGAAAGAGAGAGAGGCAGAAAGAAAGAAAGAAAGAAAGAAAGAAAGAAAGAAAGAAAGAAAGAAAGAAAGAAAGAAAGAAAGAAAGAATTCTATTTGTTTAGATTTATATCCCGCCTTCCCAGCCAAGGCCGGCTCAGGACGGCAGAAAGAAAGAAAGAAAGAAAGAAAGAAAGAAAGAAAGAAAGAAAGAAAGAAAGAAAGAAAGAAAGAAAGAAAGAAAGAAAGAAAGAAAGAAAGAGTTTTTCCATTAACTCCCACCTCACTGAAACGACGTTTGAGTCCAGTGGCACCTTGAAGATCAACGACTTTTAATTCTGGGCATATTTTCCATACAATACAAAAAGATCAACGTATTTTTGGGAGAACGTTGTTGACATTCGCATTGCTTAATATATGGTCGAAAACCGGGAACCATCTCTTGACAAAACAGGATTGTTTTAGCAGGTTTTCAGCTCAAGCTATTGGAGAGGAAAGTTTATCCGTCACAATGACATCCCATAATTTTGTGAACCATTGTTTGATTGATGGAACTCTGTCTGTTTTCCAAGTCTGGTCTATCAAGGTCTTTCCCATCCCCTACTGTCTGGCCTTTTAACTGGAGAGACACCAGGGATTGACCGTGGTACCCTCTCCATACGAAAAAGATGCTCTGCCACTGAACCGCAGGTCCTCCGCAGTTGCTAGGTCAGTGAACACATGAAACCGCCTTTTACTGAACCAGACTCTTGGTCCATGAAAGTCAGTATTGCCTACTGAGACTGGCAGCGGCCCTCCAGGTCTGAGGCAGAGGTTTTCACATCTCCTACTGCCATATCTTTTAACTGGAGATACCGGGGATTGAACCTGGGACCTTCCGGATGCCAAGCAGAGGCTCTACCACTGAGCCACACCCCCTCCCACAGTGCGTTTCCTGAGACTGAAGGATGGTCTACCTACCAATGAGTTCCTTGTGTCTTTCCCTTCCCACCCACTCACCTGGCAGAGGATTTGTTTTGCCAGCCTGTGCCATGGAAAAGGACCTGGTGGGCGGGGGGGGGGGGGGGGGGGGGAGGAGAGAGAAAAGATTGGTACAGAGCTATTCCTAGAACTCGGTCCTATCAGCCCAAGGAGGGAAGGGCGTGCCTTGTCGAGGAGATGGCTTGTCACGACTCATCTTCGGGTCCCAACAGACCCAAAGGGAAGCCCAGAAGGGCCTTTGGCACAAGGCAGTTACCACCAGCAGTGTTCCCTCTAAGCGGAGTTAGTGTGAGCTAGCTCACCGTTTTTTAGCCTCCGGCTCACACATTTTTGTCTTCGCTCAGGAAGGACGGCTCCAGAGCAAACTGGTTGATGCGGCAGACAAATCGCCCGCTCACAACTTTAATGCCAGGAGCTCACAAAGTAGAATTTTTGCTCACAAGACTCCACAGCTTAGAGCAGTGATGGCGAACCTTTTAGAGACCGAGCGCCCAAACTGCGACCCAAAACCCACTTATTTATCGCAAAGTGCCAACACGGCAATTTAACCTGAATGCTGAGATTTTACTTTAGAAAAAACAACTCATACATTAACTTAAGATAATCCAAACAAAGTAAGGAAAGCAATCCCAAATGCTTTCATTTACTTAAAATTATTTGGCAGAGAATTTGACACTTTAATGATGGTCTGGGCCTGGCTGGGGCGATGGCACACGTGCCCACAGAGAGGGCTCTGAGTGCAACCTCTGGCACCTGTGCCATAGGCTCACCACCACTGGCATAGAGGGACCCTTGGTCTTCACCACCTCCCCTGCAAGGAACAAGGAGACGACCCCCAACTCTTCCACCGCCCTCACCACCCCCTTGGGAAGCAGTCGAAGTCAAAAATTAGGCCACAGACCCCCGTTCCCTCTCCTTGCCTCCAGTGGGTAGAGCTTTTCGGTTTATTTTTCTACAGCCGAAAGCCGGCCACTGCTCGCTTGTGTGCACGGCAGAAGAGCATGACGCGACTTGCCGAGTGCGCTCAAAGACAAGACCAGAGGCGCCGAGCGGTGCTGGAGAGCCGTTGTGTGCTCAGTTGGGACTTGCCTCTCTCTCTCTTTCGCCCGCGGGGCCGGTGAGGAAATTGGGGGACGCTGCCAGTTCCTCTGAAGCGCAACCTGACAGGGCCTGCCCACCTCTTGCAGTTTGGGGCTGGGAGGGGAGGGGGAGAGAATTTAACATGTTTGAAGTATCGTCAGGAAATTTATGGGCTCGAAATAGTGCAATTTGTGGCCGCGGATGCTGCCCCGAGAGCCCTCCGGCCGCAAGCAAATATTATTCTCGGCACCTCGGCTTCCCAGACCGTTTCAGGCCCTTGAATAGTTTTGTTGTCCTTGATTTGAGGGTCTTGTAGCAGCAGCAAAGTGCAAGAAGGTGCAGGAGCACCTTCAAGACTAACAAAATTCGTGGCAGGGGAGGAGCTTTCGTGAGCCACGGCTCACTGCTTTCGTGTTGAGTCGCTGCTCAGGTCTTCTTCGGAAGTGAGAAGTGACTCGGGAAAGAAGAAGTGAGCCGTGGCTCACGAGAGCTCCTCCCCTGCCACAAATGTTGTTAGTCTTGAAGGTGCTCCTGGACTCTGGCTCTTTTCTGCTGCTACAGACAGACTGACACAGCTATGCAGCTGGATCTGTCTCCGTGGAAGGCACCACATTTAGCGGTTGTTGTTGCTCAGTCGCACAGTGGACTCCGACTCTTCGCGACCCCAGGGACCAGATTCCTCCAGGCCCTCCTGTCTTCCGCTGTCCTCTGAAGTTTGCTCAATTTTCATGTTCGTTGCATCTCGGTGACACTGTCTAACCATCTCATCCTTTGCCCTCCCCGGTTTCTTTGACCATCAATCTTTCCAAGCATCAGGGTCTTCTTCTCCAGTGAGGGCTCCCTTCTCATTGGGTGGCCAAAGTATTTGAGCTTCAGTTTCACTATCTGGCCTTCCAGGGAACAGTCAGGGTTGATTTCTTTTAGGATTGACTGATTTGATCTTCTTGCAGTCCAAGGGACTCTCAAGAGTCTTCTCCAGCACCATAGTTCAAAAGAATCTATTCTTCGGCGCTCGGCCTTCCTTATAGTCCAACTCTCGCAGCCATACATGACTACTGGGAATACCATTGCGTTGACCATGCAGACTTTGGTTGGCAGGGTGATGTCTCTACTATATTACCCTATATTAGCTCAATTCCCAGAGATTCCTGACGATTTTTAGGTTCTGTTTCTACTTGATAATCCAGATACGTAAATAACAGAAATAGTAGCAAGGTTTCTTCTTAGTGCTATGGCTATACGTTCTGATAAGTAACCACTAGGTTTTTCTGTTTTTATGCTGTTTTCCTGCACCGTAGCTCCAATTTTACCCCCTTGGTCACACGGGCCAGATAACCGGGGGGGGGGGGGGGGGGGGCTGCGCGCGGGCAACACAAAAATAAAGCGCGTTAGCCCGATCACACGGTCTCCCGCGTCTTCGCGCCATGGCAGGAAGCTCGCGATCACACGGCGATGCTGAAGCTGGCAAAGCAGCCGTGCGGCAAGCGTTCCGTGTTTGTGCGCATGCACAGTTCTGCGGAGCAGCACTGCTTCCAGTTTACTGTTCGTGCGCATGCGCTTAGGAAAACCATCTGGTTTGCGATGGGACTTGGACAGGCGCCGGAAGCCCCGGGATACTAGCGCTCCCGTGATCAGACGTCCGCCCCTGCCACGCGTTTTCCGGATACTACTGCACTTTCTCAGGTATTCTTTTACTGTGCATCCTCGGCAGGATGCCACGGATTGGCTACAGGTGCGCTATGCTTCCCAGATGTTGCGGTGTGATCGCGCACCAAAAATCCGCCTACCATTCGTGCCTTTAGCGTGGCAAATCCTCCGTGTGAACGGGGCCATTGATTTGTATTTTCCCATCTATATTTGGTGTAGTGGTTAAGTGCGCGGACTCTAATCTGGGAGAACCGGGTTTGATTCCCCACTCCTCCTCCACATGCACCTGGCTGAGTGACCTTGGGCAAGCCGTAGTTCTGATAAGAGCTGTCCTTGAAAAAGAGCCATTTCTGTCAGGAGCTCTCTCAGCCCCACCTTCCTTACAGGGGTGTCTGTTGTGGGGAGGGGAAGGGAGAGGAGTTTGTCAGCCGCTCTGAGACTCCTTTGGGTAGTGAAGGGCCATGGGGTATACATCCAATCTCTTCTTCTTCTAACCCGATCTCCTATTGTATGCATATACATATGCCAATAAAGGCTTGTCAAAGTCAACAAGCAGCGTTGCACCCACACGTGTTGTTTAAACTGGGTTGCCAAGCTACAGGTGAGGCCTGGAGATCTCCCGTGAATTAAGACTGATCTCCAGACCTACCGTTCACCTGGAGGAAATGGCTGCATTGGAGGGTGGACCAGGTGGCCTCACACCCTGCTGAGGCCCCTACAGAAGCACTGCTCCCACGTCTCCATCAAGTTCCCAACCCAGAGTTGGCAACCGTAGCTGCCAGCCGGGCTAGACAGCTGCCGTGCTCGTACAGCTGCCTTGATTGAACAAGACATCTGACGAGTGCAGATCCCAGTGCGAGAGGGTGTTTTCTCCACCAGCGTCACACGTAACTCAAGCCAAGGGGTTCTTCCTCTGAACCTCAGCACCCCCCCCCCCCCGTTTTTTCCTCTCATTTTTCCTCCCCTTGGCTTTTCCAGTGAGACGACTGAGAGACGATATGATAACCATCCCCAAGTACTTGAAGGGATGTCATATGGAGGCATATGCCAGGGAGGCATAATGTGATCATAATGTTGTTGAGTTCATCATTTGTACAAATAGAGAATTGGCCAAAAAGACTCACACAACCATTTTTAACTTTAAAAGGGGTAATTTCTCTGATATGAGGGGACACGTGGGGAGGAAACTGAAAGGAAAAGTAGAAAGGGTCAAAACAATTGGGGAAGCTTGGGATCTATTTAAAACTACGATCCTAGAAGCTCAAAAAATATATATTCCGCAGGTTAGGAAAGGCACAAACAGGTATAGGAAAAAGCCTGCATGGTTAACAAACAGAGTAATGGAGGCTGTAAAAAGTAAAAAGAATTCCTTTAAGCAGTGGAAAGCTAGTCACAGTGAGGCTGATAAAACGGAACACAGGCTATGGCAAATAAAATGCAAGTCTGAGGTCAGGCAGGCAAAAAGGGAATATGAGGAGCATATAGCAAAAAACGTAAAAACCAACAATAAAACTTTCTTCAAATACATTAGAAACAGGAAACCAGCCAGGGAGGCAGTGGGGCCCTTGGACGACCAAGGGGTAAAAGGAGTATTGAAGGATGATAGGGAAATGGCTGAGAAGCTAAATGCATTTTTTGCCTCCGTCTTCACTGTGGAAGATGAGAAGTGCTTGCCCACTCCAGAACCACTGATTTCAGGAGGGGTGTTGAAAGACCTGAGTCAGATTGAGGTGACGAGAGAGGAGGTCCTAAAACTGATAGACAACTTAAAAACTGAAAAATCACCAGGCCCAGATGGCATACATCCGAGAGTTCTGAAAGAACTCAAATGTGAACTTGTAGATCTCCTGACAAAGATATGTAATCTTTCCTTAAAATCTGCCTCCATTCCTGAGGATTGGAAGGTAGCTAATGTCACTCCCATCTTTAAAAAGGGTTCCAGAGGAGATCCGGGAAATTACAGGCCAGTCAGTCTGACGTCGATACCGGGTAAATTGGTGGAAACCATTATTAAGGAAAGAATTAGTAGGCACATAGATGAACAAAACCTATTGAGGCAGACTCAGCACGGTTTCTGTAAGGGAAGATCTTGTCTCACTAACCTGTTAGTGTTCTTTGAGGGGGTGAACAAACATGTGGACAAGGGGGATCCAATAGATATTATTTACCTTGACTTCCAGAAAGCTTTTGATAAAGTTCCTCATCAAAGGCTCCTAAGTAAGCTCAAAAATCATGGGATAGAAGGACAAGTCCTTTTATGGATCAAAAACTGGCTAGTTCATAGAAAACAGAGAGTGAGTGTAGGTGGGCAATTTTCTCAGTGGAGGGTGGTAAGCAGTGGGGTACCGCAGGGATCAGTACTTGGTCCACTGCTTTTTAACTTGTTCATTAATGATTTGGAGATGGGAGTAAGCAGTGAAGTGGCTAAATTTGCGGATGATACAAAGTTGTTCAGGGTGGTGAAAACCAGTGAGGATTGTGAGGCACTCCAAGGGGATCTGTCAAGGATGGGCGAGTGGGCGTCAACATGGCAAATGGGGTTCAATGTGGCCAAGTGCAAGGTGATGCACATTGGAGCCAAAAATCCTAAATATAAATACACATTGATGGGGTCTGAACTGGCAGAGACTGAGCAAGAGAGAGATCTTGGAGTTGTAGTGGATAACTCACTGAAAATGTCGAGACAGTGTGTGACTGCAATAAAGAAGGCCAATGCTATGCTGGGGATTATTAGGAAGGGTATTGAAAACAGATCAGCCAATATAATAATGCCCCTATATAAATCAATGGTGAGACCTCATTTGGAATACTGTGTGCAGTTCTGGGCACCACACCTTAAAAAGGATATTATAGCTTTGGAAAAAGTGCAGAAAAGGGCAACTCGAATGATAAAAGGGTTGGAACACTTTCCCTATGAGGAAAGGTTAAAGCGCTTAGGGCTCTTTAGCTTGGAGAAAAGACGACTGAGGGGTGACATGATCGAGGTTTATAAGATTATGCATGGGAAAGAGCAGGTAAAGAAAGAGGTACTTTTCTCCCTTTCTCACAATACAAGAACTCGTGGGCACTCCATGAAACTGCAGAGCGGTCGGGTTAGAACGGATAAAAGGAAGTACTTCTTCACCCAAAGAGTGATTAACACATGGAATTCACTGCCACAGGAAGTGGTGGGTGCTACAAGCATGGACGGCTTCAAAAGGGAATTAGATAAGCATATGGAGCAGAGGTCCATCAGTGGCTATTAGCCACAAGGTATAGCTAGGGGCTCTGGGGCAAGTGATGCTCTGTCTTCTTGGTGCTTGGGGGGGGGGTCAACAGTGGGAGGGCTTCTAATGTCCTGGCCCCACTGCTGGACCTCCTGATGGCACTGGTATTTCTGGCCACTGTGTGACACAGAGTGTTGGACTGGATGGGCCTTTGGCCTGATCCAACATTGGCGTCTCTTATGTTCTTATGTTCTTAAATGTAGGAGCAGGACCAGGGTACTTTAATCCATCAGGGA